>NW_024426663.1:83888678-83896511 GCF_017311325.1 Ursus maritimus
ACACACACACACACACACACACACACTTTTATTAGAAGACATATGGAATGATTAGTGGTTGTGAAATACTTTTTTTTTTTTCAATTTCCCACTCTCCTGAGGACAGTAGAGATGGATGGGACCAATGAGAGCACCCAGGGAAATTTCATCCTTTTGGGGTTTTCTGACCGCCCCCATCTGGAGAGGATCCTCTTTGTGGTCATCTTGATTGCATATCTCCTGACCCTTGTGGGCAACACTACCATCATCCTGGTGTCCCGGCTGGACCCCCACCTCCACACTCCCATGTACTTCTTCCTCACCCACCTATCCTTCCTGGACCTCAGTTTCACCACCAGCTCCATCCCTCAGCTGCTCTATAACCTGAATGGAAGTGACAAGACCATCAGCTACACAGGCTGTGCCATCCAGCTCTTCCTATTTCTGGGTCTGGGTGGTGTGGAGTGCCTGCTCCTGGCTGTCATGGCATATGACCGGTTTGTTGCAGTCTGCAAGCCCCTCCACTATATGGTGATCATGAATCCAGACCTCTGCAAGGGCTTGGTGTCCCTTGCTTGGGGCTGTGGTGTGGCCAACTCTTTGATTATGTCCCCAATGACTCTGTGGCTACCCCGCTGTGGGTACTGCAAAGTAGACCACTTCCTGTGTGAAATGCCTGCCCTGATCCGGATGGCCTGTGTCAATACAGCTGTCGTTGAAGGCATTGCCTTTATTTTGGCAGTGGGCATTGTTCTGTCACCCCTGGTGTTCATCCTGATCTCCTATGGCTACATCGTGAGAGCTGTATTAAGTATCCAGTTATCCTCAGGGAGGCACAAAGTCTTCAACACCTGTAGCTCCCATCTCACAGTTGTCTCACTTTTTTATGGAAACATCATCTACATGTACATGCAACCAGGAACCAGCTCCTCCAAGGACCAGGGGAAGTTTCTCACTCTTTTCTACAACATTGTCACACCACTCCTGAACCCCCTGATCTACACCCTCAGAAACAAAGAGGTGAAGGGGGCATTGAGAAGATTGGTTTTGGGAAAACTAGGATTAAGAAAGAGATTATAATGAAACACAATGATAGCAATTCCTCCTTATGTTAAAATCCTACAAAAAAATGTTTTTCCATTATCTTGCATGATTACCACCTGCCAGAGTTTGGGCATATTTTATCACAGAGTTTATGGCCCAACCAGTTTTCTTTTTTTTTTTTTTAAGATTTTATTTATTTATTTGACAGAGAGAGACAGCCAGCAAGAGAGGGCACACAAGCAGGGGGAGTGGGAGAGGAAGAAGCAGGCTCTCAGCGGAGAAGCCTGATGCAGGGCTCGATCCCAGATTGCTGGGATCATGCCCTGAGCCGAAGGCAGACGTTTAACCGCTGTGCCACCCAGGCGCCCCTCAACCAGTTTTCTTTTGTGCAAGTCATGCAGGAGCACATAAAATATGATATCAAATATAATAGTTCTCAAAGGAACATCTGTTAATCATTGCTAATCCACAAATGTCTAGATGGTCCACATAATGTGCTGAAAAGCTAGGGACAGTGAATAGAGCCATTTTTTCTAGAAAGGAAAGAGAGAAAATAAAAATGAAATTCCTTTTACCTAAACTTTCTGAAATATTTAACCATCAGAGCATATTGAATATTTTATTATAATTATTCACTTTTACAAATCTTGATAAGATCTGTCAGCATGGACGAGCATTTATATTTCATTTCCATTTTCTTACAAGAAAACTAACAAAAACAAAAACAACACTCCCATAGCAAAATGTGGCTGTTATTCCATTTTATTTGTTTATTCATTCAACAGCAATTAGTGAATGGCAAATCTCTTGCAGGCACTGTTCTAGGTGCTGGGATTAAACTTCTGATCAACAGTGACAAGGCCCCTGATTTTGTGAAATTTACCTATTAATGTGTATGCTGGTGACAATAAATAACAAAGAATAAAGCTATCATTTAGTGATAATTGTAAATAAAATTTAAGCATATATACATATATATTTAATATATATATATTTACATATATTTATATTTATATATTTATATATATTGATATTGCGGGAAGTAACAATGAAGTTGGGAAAGATGGAATCTCCTTGTAGGTATTTTACCTGCACCCAGATAATGAAAAGGAAGACCTACCACAGTCACTCCAGGAGAAGGCATGTTAAGTTTAAATTCTGTCAGGTAAGAGTAAGCTTGGCATGCTTTGAGATCAGAGAAATAGCCATTGTGCATAGAGTGGGGTTCTAGAGAGATAGAAATGGAGAGAGAATCAGAGAGGTAGAAAAGGCCAGAGCATGGAGAATCTGACAGGCAATGTGACAGACTAGGAAGTTTACCTGCAACACAGGAATTGCTGAGAAAGTAAATAATACTATTTTTAATTTTACAGGTCTACTCCATCGGTTCTACAGAGAGTGGATATTTTGGGACAAAAGCGAAAACACAAAAGACTACTGCAGTAAATGAGGCAACAGTAGCTAATGGTTTGCAATAAAATTATCAGTGGAAAGAGTAAATTTACAATCAGAGATGTATTTTAGAGATCAAGCCAAGAGTATTTTCTAACGGCACTTGTGGACTGAGAAATTATTAGGAATTAAGAATGATGTAAATTGTAATTTGTAATTTTAACAAATAGGTGTTTATTGGAACATTTCCTGGAATGGAAGTGACTAAAGTAAAAGCAGATATGCAGTTGGGGTAGGGATTCAAATGTTCCGCTTTAGACAAATTATGTTTGACATAAATAATAAAATAGTCAAGGATATAAATGTGTTGGCTATATAAAAGGTCAGGAGCTCAGGTTAGAAAGGCAGGTTTGGAAATATTAATTGGAATTCACCAGAATACAGATGTTATTTAAATGCTTCAGATTTAATTGCCCATTTATGGGGTAGAAATGGAAAAGATAACTGAAGTAAACAAGTTAAAGGAAAAGAAAAATAAAAAAAAAGAAAGAGACTGGAACTAAATCCTAAAATGAATTAATGTTTAGAAATCAGGTAGAGGAAAAGGGACCAGCAAAACATTAGTATTGGGCAGTGTGGTCAATTGTTTGCAAAGGTGACTATTACCAATTACTTCCATCCTATGCATGTCTGTAGCCCCCTCCATCCACAGATGACTCCTTCAATATGATCTGGTCATGTGACTCACTTTGGTCAACAGGGTTTGGTAGTTATAATGCTGTACCAATCCTGGGCCCAGTTCATCAGCGGCCTGGCTGCTACTTTTTTCCTTGGGATCTAGGTTCCATGTAAATTAAGCTCACACTGCACTACTGAATGCTGACAGGCAATATGAACAGATAGGTCCAGTTGGCATGAGCCAACCATTCCAGCCTCCAGCACTGGTGACTGAGGTCATCCGACCAGAGCCAGAAACCCAGCCAGTACAGCCTTGCAAGTGGTCCACACAGCCAGAACATGGAACAAAGATGAGCCATTCCTGCGAAGTCAAAACTTGTTACTCATAAATGACAGCATAATAATGTAGTTTCCACTAGGTTTGATGATGGTTTGGTTGGCAGAAATAAATAATGACCAACAATTGAATGGAAAATAAATAGTGGGGTTTTGTTTGTTTTTGTCTTTTGAAACCAAGCTCTAGATGGGGTCATCAAGTGTTTGGAATACTACTAAGAAACTTACAAGAGAAAGCATGTAAGTGACCCAACAAAGAGATGTTGGTGATGTTGACAATAGTTTAAGAGGATCAGTTGAGTATGAAATCTCATTTACAGTGTGGTGAAGAAAGAAAGAAGGTGAAAGAGTGGAAGTTTTGCTAGAATACTCTATTGTATAAAAAAGGAAACACATAAGTGAGGCAATGCCTCATGTTTTGATTCATTTAAAAATAGGATATACTAAATGGGTTTGTAAATTGAAGCTAATATGTAAATGCAGAGGAAGGATCTATTGATGTCAGAAGTATCTAGTATAAGAGTGGGTCTTTAAAAATGACAAATGTTGGTGAATTCAAGGCTTTCAATAGGAACCAGTACATTTCAGTTTTGATAGGGTAAAAGATAGTGTATATATAAACAGATGCAAGACTGTGTATTTTTATGGAGATAATATATAGAGTTCTTCACTGTTTCTATGTCCTCATTACAATGTAAGAATTAGTCACCAGTTGAAGCATAGTGAGAGGTTGAATCGTGGCAGAGAATGCCTGTTGATGAAGAGTGGAAAGAAGGTAAAATGCAGTTTTGAACTGGGAAATTGAAATATCATTGTAGACATAACCCATAATATTTTGCTATGGTTTCTTGTCCTTTGTCATTTTTGGACAAACATTTAAAATAAAACAAATTGGCACAATTTGAAAATTATTCTCCAAAAGTATGAAGGTTTTCTTTTTTTCTTTTTCTTTTCTTTTATTTTTTTAAGATTTTATTTATTTATTAGAGCACAAGAGACAATGTGGTCCAGTTTCTTTCTATTATATGTTGCTGTCTAGTTCTCCTAATACAATTTGTTGAAGAGACTATCTTTTCCCCACTGGTTATTCTTTCCTGCTTTGTCAAAGATTAGCTGACCATATAGCTGTTCATTTCTATTAGCTGACCATATAGGGTTCATTTCTATGTTTTCTATTCTGTTCCATTGATCTATATGCCTATTTTTATGCCAACACCATACTATTCTGATCCCTAAAGCTTTGTGATATAATCTGAAGTCCAGAATTGTGATGTCTCCAGCTTTGCTTTTCCTTTTCAAGGTTGCTTTGACTATTCAGTGTCTTTTTGTATTTCCATAGAAATTTTAGGATTTTTTTTTCTTCTAGTTCTCTGGAACATGCTATTGGTATTTTGTGGTATTTTGATAGAGATTGCAGTGAATGTGTAGATTGCTTGTAGTATAGACGTTTTTTTTTTTAAATTTCATTATGTTATGTTACTCACCATACAGTACATCATTAGTTTTTGATGTAGTGTTCCATGATTCATTGTTTGCATAACAATATTTGTTTTTCCAATCCTCGAGCATGCAATATCTCTTAAATTTCTTTCATCAGTGTTTTTTTTTTTTAAAAGATTGTATTTATTTATGTGACAGAAAGACAGCCAGCGAGAGAGGGAACACAAGCAGCGGTAGTGGGAGAGGAAGAAGCAGGCTCCCAGCGGAGGAGCCCGATGTGGGACTCGATCCTGGAACGCCGGGATCCTGCCCTGAGCCGAAGGCAGCCGCCTAACAACTGCGCCACCCAGGCGCCTCTCATCAGTGTTTTATAGTTCTCAAAATACAGGTCTTTCACACCTTTGGTTAGATTTAGTCCTTGTTTTTCTGAGAAGCTCTTTACCTTTCCTTTTATTCTGAATGATAGCCTTGCTGGGTAGTTTTCTTGGTTGCAGATTTTTCCCATTCAGCACATAGAATATATCATACCATTCTTTTCTGGCTTGCCAATTTTCTTTGAGTAATCTCCAGCTAGTCTTATGGAACTTCTATTGTAAATGAAGGATTTCATCTTCTCTTGTTGCTTTTGAGGGTTTTTTTTTATTATTCATCATTATATTTTGCAAATTTAATTACAATATGTCTTGGTATTGACCTGCTTTTGTTGATGTTGCTGAGAATTCTTTGGGACTCCTGGATATGGATGTCTGTTTTCTGCCCCGGTTAGGGAATTTTGAGCTATTATTTCTTCAAATAAATTTGTGCACACTTTTCTCTCTCTTCTTCTGGAACTCCTATAATGCAAATGTTATTAATTTTGATGGAGTCACAGAGTTCCCTACATCTATTCTCATGTCCCATAATACTTTCTCACTTTTATTCAGCTTCATTATTTTCCATTATTTTCTTTTCTTTTTTTTCCTTTAGATTTTATTTATCCATTTGAGAGGAAAAGAAAGAGAGCAGAAGAGCACAAGCAGGGGGAAGAGCAGAGGAGAGGGAGAAGCAGACTCTCTGCTGAGCAGGGATCCTGATATGGGGTTCTATCCCGGAACTCCAGAATCATGACCTGAGCTGAAGGCAGATGCTTTACTGATTGAGCCACCCAGGTTCCTCTATTATTTTGTCATCTATATCACTTATTTCTTCCTCTGCTTCTTCTAGCCTTGTGTTCATTACATCAAGCTTTTCTTCCATTCACAGTTTTTGCATTTGTCATTTCTGACTGATTCTTTTTTTTAACTCTTTTATCTCTGAGGTAAGGAAGGCTCTTACTAATGTCTTCAATTTTTTTTTTCTAAATCCCAGTGAATATCATTATGATTGTTGCTTTAATTCTCCATCAGGCATGTTACTTCTATCTGTTTTGGTTAGTTCTCTGCTGCTGGCCCTATCTTATTCTTCAGTTTGTGATGGATTCCTCCATGTTGGCATTTGTCTAAGTCTCTGCCTTCTTCTATGTGTAGAAAAGCCTTTTATGTTTCCTGTCCCTAAGAGTAATAGATTTATGAAGAAGAGGTCATGTGTTATCTTGGGGCTGTCTCTTCAGGGAATGTCTCTGGATGTGCTGTGTGCACTCTGCTGTAGTGTTTTGGCTGCTGTATCCTTCAGGTCAGTCATCTGAAGAGGCTCTCCTTGCCTGCATTGTGTAATATTTGGTCCTTGGCCAGAATGTGGTGAGTTTTAACTAGGTGTGTTTTGGTCTGCTTGTTAAATGAGACCAGATTCTACTTCCAGTAGAACTGAAGTACCTGCAGAACTCTCTGATTCTCAGGTACATACTCCAAGAAGATTGAGTAATACTTTGAGATTACAGATTCAATTTCATTGCTAATAATCACACTGTTCAAAATTTCTTTCTCTTCATGATTTAGTTTTGGAAGTTTATATGCTATAAGAATTAATCCATTTTGGGGTGCTGGGTGGCTCAGTCAGTTGAGCATCTGTCTCCAGCTCAGGTCATGATCCCAGGTCCTGGGATCAAGCCCTGCATTGGGTTCCCCACTCATTGAGGAGTCTGCTTCTCCCTCTCCCTCTGCTCCTCTCACACTTGCATTCACTCTCACTTGCTCACTCTTTCTCTCTCTCAAATAAATAAATAAAATCTTTTTTTTAAAAAAAAGAATTAGTCCATTTCTTCTAGGTTGTCTAATTTGTTGGTACATAATTGTCCATAATATGCTGTTATAGTCTCTTATATTTCTGTGGTATCAGTTGTTATTTCTCCTCCTTCATTTTTTTTATTTCATTTATTTGTGCCCTCTATATTTCTCTCTTTCTCTCTATTTGAAATATTGATGAGGCCAGCTAAAGGTTTATTAATTTCATTGATATTTTCACAGAACAAGCTCTGGGTGTCATTGATCTATTATATTTTTAAAAATAATCTATTCAATTTATCTGTATTGTCATTTTTCTTTTACTGTTTTAGGTTTTGTTTGCTCTTCTTTTTCTAGCACCTTTAGTTGTAAGGTTAGGTTATTTAAGATTGTTCTTGCTTTTTGAGGTAAGCTTGTAATGGTGTAATATTTCTTCCTTGAACAGATTTCACTGCATCTGACATATTTTGGGACTATTGTGTTTTCATTTTCATTTGTCTCCATGTATAATTTTATTTCTTCTATGACTTATTGGTTGACCCATTTATTGTTTCATAGCATGTTACTTAGCCTTATGCATTTTTGTTTTTCCCAGACTTCTTGTGGCTTGATTTCTAGTTTCATAGCACTGTGTTCAGAGAAGTTGTGTGATATAATTTCAGTGTTTTTGAATTTGTTGAGACTTGTTTTATGGCTTAACATGTGATATATTCTGGAGAGTGTTCCATATACATATGATAATAATGTATATACTGTTTTGGGTTAGAAAATTCTCAGTACATTTGTTAGATCCATCTGGTCTAATGTGTCATTCAAAGCCACTCTT
>NW_024426663.1:83896516-83925691 GCF_017311325.1 Ursus maritimus
CCTTTTTATTTTCTCTGGATGGTAAATCCATTGATGTTATTGGTGTGTTAAATACCCATATTATTATGTTATTACTGTTACTTTCTTCTTTCATGTCTGTTAATTGTTGTTTTATAAAGTGAGGTGCTCATGTGTTGGGTACATAAATTTCTGCCTAACTGCTTTAGGCAACAGCCAGAATCACCATAGCAGCTACTCATTCCTACATACATCACAAAGAAAAGGGGGGACTGCAATGATCTCATTGCCAGACTTGCCAAAAATTAGTTATCAAAGTGTATTTGTGACTTTTGAAATCACCTCTTTCTGTCCATTTCCCATTTATTGGATAACTGCAATCTCAGTTCCAGAAGGTAGAGGGAAACTTAGTATTCTGATTTTTCCCTAAAGAATGCCATCCTCTGCTTTATCAAAGTGGAAAGTTTCACTTAACCCTAACTTGAGGCTATATGCTCTTCGAAAATGTTTTAATGTATCAGGATGTTAAAAACTATGCTATCTTAACATTTATTAGTTCCCTTTTTGTCTCTCTTATCCTCATTGGCTTATTCCAAAGGAAAAAAAGTGATATTTAAAGAAATCAAGTATATGTGAAATTTAGAGGAATACAAAAACAGCATAAAAGAACCAAAAACTTATTGTACAACCTACATATTTAAAAAAGATCAACTGTCTAGAAGCAGATCAATATCTAACCTAGGGGCTCCTGGGCAGCACAGTCAGTGAAGCATCCACTTCTTGGTCATGATCTCAGGGCTGTGAGATTGAGCCCCATATCAGGCTCCATGCTCAGCAGGGAGTCTGCTTGACATTCTCTTTCTCTCTTCCTCTGACCCTTCTTCCCTTGTTCTCTCACTCTCTCTCAAATAAGTAAACAAATCTTTTAAAAAAGAAAGATTTAACATAATTCAATACTTAAATATTACAAGAATTAACGGTCAGTTCTGTGATATGACTTCTCTCACCATCCAGAGGCGTTCCTGGCTATCTTTGTAATCTTTGCAGATATTTCATAAAGATGATGTTAACCCATCTTCCCTCATCTGATTCATGGAATGCTTCAAGAAAGGGGGACTCTTGAGGAACTTCATTAAAATAAATGGCTGTTGGACCTTTTAGTTTGCTTAGTGAATGGGCTAAATTGTTACTCTGCATTGATAACTTTTCTTCACCTTGTTTGTTAGCCATGCACACACTCCCACCCTATACCCAAAATTCTGTGTTAATTATTAATTTTTGTCTACTAAGATTTATTCTCAACTTTCGGCCTTCAAAAGAACATGTTTGGTCTTCCAGAGAATGACTTTTGTTCTGGCATCAAGAATTAGGAGGTAAAATATCTGAGGAAAACTTTGGTATGTAGACCAAAAATTATGGGTTTTCCTTCCTTCCTTCCTTCCTCCCTCTCTCCCTCCCTCCCTATTTTCTTTTCTTTTTTTCTTTCTTTCTTTCTTTCTTTCTTTCTTTCTTTCTTTCTTTCTTTCTTGTTTCCTTTTCTTTCTTGTTTCCTTTTCTTTATTTTTTCTTTCTTTCTTTTTTCTTCGCTGGTTTGAGTACATATTATCCTTTTTGTTGTCTGATTCCTGTTGCAAGGACTTCTAGTACTATGTTGAATAATAATGGTGAGACTGGGCATCCTTGTCGTGTTCCTGATCTTAAGGGAAAGGCTTCCAGCTTTTCCCCATTGAGGTTGATATTTGCTGTAGGCTTTTCATACATGGTTTTTATGAAATTGATGAATGTACCCTCTATTCCTACACTCTGAAGGCTTTTAATCAGGAAAGGATGCTGTATTTTGTCAAATGCTTTTTCTGCATCAATTGAGAGGATCATATGGTTCTTGACTATTTTCCTGTTGATATGATCTATCACACTGAAAGATTTGCGAATGTTGAAACACACTTGCATCCCAGGGATGAATCCCATTTGGTCGTGACGGATAATCCTTTTAATGCACTGTTGGATCCTACAAGCTAGGATCTTGTTGAGAATTTTGACGTCCAAATTCATCAGGGATATCAGCCTATAATTCTTCTTTTTGATGGGTCTTTGCCTGGTATGGGGATCAAGGTAATACTGGCCTCATAGAATGAGTTTGGTAGTTTTCCTTCTGTTTCTATTTTTTGAAGCAGCTTCAGGAGACTAGGTATTATTTCTTCTTTGAATGTTTGGAACAATTCCTGGGGAATCTGTCAGGCCCTGGACTCTGGTTTTGGGGAGGTTTTTGATAACTGCTTCAATCTCTTCATAATTAATTGGTCTGTTTAAATAATCAATTTCTTCCTGTTTCAGTCTTGGCAGTTTAAAGGCTTCCAGGAAGGCATCCATTTCTTCCAGATTGTTTAATTTATTGGCATAAAGTTGTTGATAAAAGTTTCTAATGATCCTTCCTATTTCATTGGTGTTGGTAGTGATCTCTCCCCTTTCATTCATAATTTTATTAATTTGGGTCCTTTCTCTACTCTTTTAAATAACTCTGGCCAGTGGCTTACAGATCTTATTTATTCTTTCAAAGAACCAGTTTCTAGTTTTATTGATCTGCTCTACTGTGCTCCTGGTTCTAATTCATTGATCTCTGCTCTAATCTTGATCAACTGCCTTCTTGTGTGTGGGTTAGGCCTGTTCTTCTGTTCCAGCTCCAGCTTCTTGAGGTGAGAATATGCAAACTGCATTTTAGATTTTTCTATTCTTTTGAGTGAGGCTTAGATGGCTATGGATTTTCCCCTTAGGACTGTTTTTGCAGTGTCCCACTGGTTTTGGACCAATGTGTCTTCATTCTCATTGGTCTCCAAAATTGTTTAATCTCCTTCTTAATTACCTGGTTTATCCAATCATTCTTGAGCAGGATGGCTCTTAGTTTTGTGTTTGAGTTTATTCCAAAATTTTCCTTGTGATTGAGTTCCAGTTTCAAAGCATTCTGGTCTGAGAATATGCAGGGAATAATCTCAGTCTTTTGGTATCGGTTGAGACCTGTTTTGGGACCTAGTATGTGGTCTATTATGGAGAAAGTTCCCTGTGCATTTGAAAAGAATGAGTATTCTGTTGTTCTTGGGTGTAGTGTTCTGTATATATCTATGAGGTCCAGTATTTGGTCCAGTATCTGGTCCAGTATCTCATTCAAAACTCTTGTTTCTTTGTTGATTTTCTGCTTAGGTGATCTGTCTACTGCTGAGAGCAGAGTGTTGAGGTCCCCTACTCTTAATGTATTATTATCTATATTTCTCTTTATTATGGTTAAGAGTTGGCTTGTGTATCTAGCTGCTCCCCTGTTGGGGGCATAGATATTTATAATTGTCATATCCACTTGTTGGATACATCGTCTAAGGATAATATAGCTTCCTTCTGTATCTCTAACTACAGTCTTTAGTTTAAAATCTAATCTGTCTGATATGAGAATTGCTACCCCAGATTTCTTTTGAGGTCCATTGACATGAAAAATGGTTTTCCATCCCTTCACTTTCAGTCTGGATGTATCTTTACATTCAAATGAGTCTCTTGTAGACAGCAAATTGATGGGTCATGTCTTTTTATCCAATCTGCAACCCTGTGGTGTTTTACGTGAGCATTTAGGCCATTAACATTGAGAGTGATTATTGAGAGATATGATTTTAATGATGGCATGTTGCCTGTGAAGTCTTTGTTTCTATAGATTGTAAATTTCTGTTCTGTATCACTCTTGGGGTCTTTTTACTTTTATAGACCGCCCCCCTTAATATTTCTTGTAGAGCTTGCTTGGTGGTCACACATTCTTTCAGTTTCTGTCAGTCTTGGATGGTCCTTGTCTCTCTATCCATTCTGGATGACAGCCTTGTTGGAAAAAGGATCTTTGGCTGTATGTTCTTCTCACTTAGTGTTCTGAATATGCGTTGCCAAATTTTCCTGGCTTGCCAGGTCTCTGTAGACAGGTCTGATGTTATTTTGATGTTCCTACCTCTTTAGGTGAGGATTCTCTTCCCCCTGGCTGCTTTTATGACTGTATCCTTGGATCTATGTTTGTGAATTGCACTATTATGTGACGTGGTGTAGGTCTGTTCTCATTCATCTTGGGTGGGGTCCTCTCTGCCTCTTGGACATGAATGCTTGTTTCCGTTGCCAGATTAGGGAAGTTCTCAGCTACAATTTGTTCAAATATCTCTTCTAAACCTCTCTCTTTCTCCACCACCCGGGGATGCCAATGATTCTGACATTGGAACGTTTCATTGTGTCAGTAATCTCCCATAATCTACATTCTTGAGATTGGGTTTTTTTGAGCCAATTTTCTATTTTTTCCTTCTTTTCTATCACCTCATCTTCCAACTCACTAATTCATTCTTCTGCCTCATTTACCCTGGCCATCAGAGCATCCAGTTAAGAATGCATTTGATTCATAGCGTTTTTAATTTCTGTCAGATTCACTCTCCTTTCTGCCATAGAGATTCTATATTCTCATTAATATTTTCATTAATTTTTGTTCAAGCCTGTACATCATCTTGACCATTGTTACTCTGAACTCCATTTCTGACATTTTGGTTATATCCATATCCATCAGTTCTGTGGCAGATGCCACAGTCTCTGTCTCCTTTCTTTGCTGAAGATTCCGTCTCCTTGTCATTCTGATGAGGAGAGGTTGTGGTGATGCACAGAGCCCAAATTATTGATAAGGACCCAGGTGGTGTGCCCTTATTTTATAGGGACCTTAGGGATGTGGGTTTCTTGATTTTTTCAGCCTACCTTCTGGGGGGGGTGTCCTGCCGTGCTGATACTCAGGCAACCCTGTTTGGGTAGAGTTGCCTGGTCCCCTGCAAAGGGAGGTGGGGATGGGCACAATATGAACTGTTATTTCCAGGTTTTGTTCTCTGCTGGCTTTCCCTGGTGGTTTTCTGTGACTCTTCTGAGAGTCAGAGTAGCAGTGGCCGTATCCTAGACTCTGTCTCAGAACAGAGAGATCACAGTCTGCTCTCAACTGAGCTCTCCTGGCCACTTTAACTCTGTTTCTGTCTGGTGCTGCTAAAAACCCCACAGCATCCCAGTTTGTGCACCCCACACACACTGTCCCAGCCCTTGCTTCCAGGGCCAGCACGTCTCTGTCTTTTGTGCTTCTAACACCGCCAGCCATCCCCCGATTCCCGCGTGTGCTCCTGAGCTACCAGTTTCAGTGTGGTTCCAGTGAGTGTTCCAGAGCTCCAGTTTTCAATCTGGTTGTGCGCGTGTTCCTGGGTTCCTGGTCTCAGTCTGCTTTCTCACAGGTGCCCATCGGTGAGTCCAGCCTGCTCCCCAGTGCAGGTGACTACTGCTTCCCAGTGCCCGAGAGCTTCACCTCCCTCCCCCTTCTGTTTATCTTCAATATCTATGTGCAGATTCATGGCTCCCCCTTCATACCTCAATACTCAGCACAGAAGATTTTTGTTTGTAGAGATCCAGATGTATCTTCCTACATCTCAGGCTGATTTCTTGGGTGTTCAGGATTATCTGGTAGATATCCAGCTTGATTCAGGGGACCAGCTGGAAAAAAGTTCCCTTACTCCTCCGCCATCTTTTCCCTAATCCAGTTAAGAAATGGGGAGAAGACAGGAAGATACATTTTTCCAAAGACATCCAGATGGCTAAGAGACACATGAAAAGATAATCATCAGTCATCATCAGGGAAATACAAATCAAAATCACAATGAGATACCACCTCACATCAATCAGAATGAAAAAATTAACAACTCAGAAAACAACAGGTGTTGGTGAGAATGCAGAGAAAGGGGAACCCTTTTGCAATGTGGGTGGGAATGAGAACTGGTGTGGTCTCTCTGGAAAACAAAGTATGGAGGTTCCTCAAAAAGTTAAAAATAGAGCTATCCTATGACCAGCAATTGCACTACTAGGTATTTATCCAAAGGATACAAAAATGCTAATTTGAAGCAGCCCATGCACCCCAATGTTTATAGCAGCATTATCAACAATAGGCAAATAATGGAAAGGGCCCAAATGTCCATCAACTGATGAATGGATAAAGAGTGGTATATGTATACAATAGAATATTACTTGGTGATCAAAGAGAATGAAATCCTGCCATTATCAACAACGTGAATGGACTAGAGTGTAGTACACTAAGCGAAATAAGTCAGAGAAATAAACATCACATTATTTAACTAACATCTGAAATTTAAGAAACAAAACAGATGAACATAGGAAAGGGAAAGGAATTTCTTTTAAAAAGATAAAAGTAGGGAGGCAAACCATAAGAAAATCATAAATATAGAGAACAAACTAAGCATTGCTAAATGGGAGGTAGATGGGTGGGGATGGGCTGAATGGGTAATGGGCATTAAGGAGGTCACTTGTAGGGATGAGTACTGTGTGCTGTATGTAGGTGATGAATCACTGGATTCTCCTCCTGAAACCAGAGCTGCACTGTGTGTTAACTAACTTGAATTTAAAAAAAAAAGAAAGTATGGTACTAGCACAAAACCAGACACATGGATCAATGGAACAGGACAGAAAATCCATAAATGAACCCATAACTATATGGGCAATTTATATTCCATGAAGCAGGAAAGGATATCCAATGGAAAAAAAAAATGTCTCTACAACAAACAGTATTGGGAACATGATAAAGAATAAAACTGGACCACTTTCTTACTCCGTATACAAAAATAAATTCAAAATGGATTAAAGACCTAAAGTGATGCAGAAAACCCTAAAGTCCTGGAAGAGAACACAGGCAGTAACCCCTTTGACATTGGTCTTAGAAACTTCTTACTTGATGTGTCTCCTGGGTCAAGGGAAACAAAAGCAAAAATAAACTACTGGGACCTCATCAAGATAAAAAGCTTCTGCACAGAAAAAGAGACAATTAAGAAAACTTAATGGAAATCTATAGAATGGAAGAAAATATTTGCAAATGACATACCTGATAAAGGGTTAGTATCCAAAACATATAAAGAACTTATAAATCTGACGTGCAAACCATACAATCCAGTTGAAAAATTAACAGATGACATGAATAGACATTTTGAAAGAAGGCATATACATGGCAAACAGACACATGAAAAGATGCTCAACATCACTTATCATTAGGGAAATGTAAATTAAAACTACAACGTGGTATCACCTCATACCAGTCACAATGGTTAAAATTAACAACATAGGAAGAAACAGGTATTGGAGAGGATGTGCAGGAAAGGGGAACACTTGCACTGTTGGTGAGAATGCAAACTGGTGCAGCCACTCTAGAAAACTATATAGAGGTTTCTCATAAGTTTAAAAACAGAACTCCCTTATGAGCCAGGAATTGCACTACTATTTACCCAAATGATATAAAAATACTTATTCAAAGAGACACACACACACACACACACCAATGTTTATAAATAGCCAACATGGAAACAGCCCAAGGTTCCATTGACTAATGAATTAAAGTAGATGTGGTATAATATACAATGGAGTATTAGCCTTAAAAGAAAATGAAATCTTGCATTTTGCAAGGATATGGATGGAGCTAGGAAGTATTATGCTAAGCAAAATAATTCAGTCAGAGAAAGACAAATACCATATGATTTCACTTATATGTGGAGTTTAATAAACCAAAAAATGAGCAACAGGAAAAAAAAAAAGAAAAGAAAAAGAGGGAGAGAGAGAGATGGGGGGGGCAAGAAACAGACTCTTAAATATAGAGAACAAACATGATTACCAAAATGGAGGTGGGGGGATTGAATTAAATGTGATGGGGATTAAGGAGTGCTCCTGATGTGATGAGCACCATTGTTGTATGGAAGTGCGAATCAGTATATGGCACACCTGAATTTAATATTATACTGCATGTTAATGAACTGGAATTTAAATAAAAACTTCAAAAAATTGCTATGCTGGAAATTTGTAAATCGTTTAGGAATAATTTTGAAAAAAAATAAATGAATGAACGAGTGCATGAGTAAAATATAAGTGTTATCTGAAAAATAAATGAATTATAATGCAAATCTTGATTTGCAGTATAGTTCTATAAATTCAAAATTGAAGATTTTGCTTTGAACTACTTTTGTATGATCACAGTACTATTTTCCTCTGGAGCTTCAGTTTACTCCAATACTGAAATTCAAATTTATCTGACTATTGTTGGTTGAAGATCACTTATAATTCATTTTTCTTATATAATGTTTTTATTTTTATGTATATTTATAAAATATACAAAACATAAAATTTACCATGTTAATGATTTTAAGTGTTCAAAGCAACTGTTATGTATATTCAGATTGCCGTGCAACACATTTCCAGGACTTTTTCATTTTCCAAAACTGAAACTCTATATACATTACACAACTCCACATTTCCACCCCCACAGCCTTTGATAAATGCATTGTACTTTTGGTCACCATGAATTTGAATACTTTATTTAAGGCAAATAAGTGGAGTCACACACATTTTGCCTTTTCATGACTGGCATATTTTACATAGCATGATACCCTCAAGGTTCAAAACTCTTACAGCATATGTCAGAATTCCTTCCTTTCTGAGGTCGAATAATATTCCATTGTATGTGTATGCTACATCTTATTTTCTACTCATCTATCAATAGATGCTTCAGTTTCATCTACATTTTGATTATTATGAAGAATGTTTATAGAACATGGGTGTATACATGTATCTTCAGGACCCTGATTTCATTTCTTTTGAATATATAATCAAATTGAATTACTGGACCATATAGCTTGTTTCTTTCTTTCTTTCTTTCTTTCTTTCTTTCTTTCTTTCTTTCTTTTCTTCTTTCTTTCTTTCTTTCTTTCTTTCTTTCTTTCTTTCTTTCTTGGAATGTCCATTCTATTTTCATAGTAGCTACATCATTTTACATTCTCAAAAACAGTGAACAGAATTCATTTGAAGAAATAAAGGCTAAAAATGTCACAACCTTGGGAAGGAAATAGATATCCAGGTATAAGAAGCAGAGACTTCCAAAGAGGATGAATCCCTAAACAGCTACAACAAGACGTACTGTAATTGAAATGGCAAAGGTTTAAAAATATAGAATCTTAAAGGCAGCAAAGGGAAAAAAATATCACATACAGAGAACTAGATTATCAGCTGATTTTTTTTATCAGAAATTTTGCTGGCCAGAAGGGAATGGCAAAGTATATTTGAAGTGTTAAAAGGGAAAAATGTACAACGAAGAATCCTCCAACTGCAAGGTTATCATTCAAAATTGAAGAAGAGAAAATTATTCCCAGACAAGCAAAAGCTAAAGAAGCTTATCACCACCAATATACTAGCCTTACAAAAATGTTGAACTATCTTCTTTAAGGAGAAGATAAAAGGCCATAATGAGAAATCAGAAAACATATCAAAGAAACAAATCTCATATGTAAAGGAAAATATATAGTAAAGTCAGAGATTCAGACACTTAAGAAGCTACTATAAAGATTTTCTTCCTTACCAATTCAGCTCTCTTTTATTTATTTTTCTTGACTTATTGCTGTGGCTAGAACTTCCAGTACTATGATGAATATACGTGACGACAATGGACATCCTCAACTTTTCCTGACCTTACTGGGAAAGCTCTCAGATTTTTTTTTTCTTATTGAATATGATGTCCTCTGCGGATTTTTCATATATGGTCTTACTATGTTGAGGTATGTTCCCTGTAAAACTACATTGAGAGGTTTTATCATGAATGGATGTGGTACTTTGTCAAGTGCTCTTTTTGTATCTTTTAAGAGATCATATGATTTTCATTCTTTCTCTGGTTAATCTGATGTATCATCTTGATTGTTTTGCAAATGTTGAATCATTCTTGCATGCTTAGAATAATCCCATTTCATTGTAGTGAATTTTTTAATGTATTGTTGGATTTGGTTTGATACTATTTTGTTGAGAAATATTGCTCCTATGCTTATCAGCCTCTCTCTCTCTCTCTCTCTCTCTGTGTGTGTGTGTGTGTGTGTGTGTGTGTGGTGTTTTTATCTGGTTTTGGTATTATAGTAATGCTTGCCTTGAATAATTAATTTAGTGGATTTCCTTTCTCTTCTATTATTATTTTTTCTTTAGAATAGTTTGAGGGAAATATGTGCTAACTCTTCTTTAAATATTTTGTAGTATTCACCTGTGAAACCATCTGGTCATGAGGTTTTCTTTTTTGTGTCCCCCCCCCCAATACCATTTCATTACTCATTACTTATAATCTGTTCAGTTTTTAATTTTTTTTCTGATTTGGTTATGGAAGGTTATATGTTTCTAGAAATTTATCCATTTCTTCTGGGCTGTATAAATTGTTTGCAAATAATTTTTCATAATATTCTCCAAAAATTCTTTGTATTTCTATGGTGTCAGTTGTTATTGCTCCTATTATATTTCTGATTTTATTTACTTGAGTTCTCTCTCTTTGATGAATCTTGCTAAAAGTTTATTAATTTTGTTGATCGTAAAACAAAACAAAACATGGGGCACCTGGGTGGCTCAGTTGGTTATGCATCTGCCTTCATCTCAGGTCATGATCTCAGAGTCCTGGGATCGAGCCCCACAGCAGGCTCCTTGCTCAGTGGGGAGTCTGCTTCTCCCTTTGCCTCTCGCCCCCTCTCATGCTTTCTCTCTCTCTCTCTCTCAAATAAATAAATCTTTAAAAACAACAACAAACAAACAAGATAACAGCTCCTGAATTCATTAATCTGTGCTACTGGAGTTTTGTTCATTTGTTTGTTTTTTAGATTCAATTTCATTTATTTTTTATTTAATCTTTTTTTTCCCTTTCTACTGGCTTGGTTTGTTTCTGTTTTCCTAGTTCTTTTAGGTGTAATGTTATGTTGTTTATTTGAGATTTTTCTTGCTCTGTGAGCTATGCCTGTATAGTTATATTTTTTTCTTCTTAGGACAGATTTGCTGCATTCCAAAGACTTTGGATCAATTTTTTTCATTTTTCTCCATATTGTTTTTCTATTTCCTCTTTTATTTCTTGTTTCATCTATTCAATGTTTAGTAGAATGCTACTTAGCCTCCATATATTTGTGTTCTTTCCAAATTATTTTCGTGTAATTACTTCCTAGTTTCATACCATTGTGTTGAGAAAAAATGCATGACAAAATTTCAATCTTTTTGAATTTGAGATTTTTTTTGTGGCCTAGCATATGATCTATTTTGGAGAATGTTTCATGTACTGAAAAGATTGCTTTTTTCCATGTTTTTTAATGGAAAGTTCTGAATATATCCACTGAATATATCCAATTCAAAGACATTGTTTCCTTGTTGATTTTATGGCTATCCATTGATGCGAGTGAGGTCTTAAAGTCCTCTATTGTATTACTGTGATTACCTGTCTTTATGTCTCTTAAGAGTTGCTTTATGGGGGCGCCTGGCTGGCTCAGTCATTGAGCATCTGCCTTCGGCTCAGGGCGTGATCCCAGTGTTCTGGGATTGAGCCCCACATCAGGCTCCTACACTGGGAGTCTGCTTCTTCCTCTCCCACTCCCCCTGCTTGTGTTCCCTCTCTTGCTGGCTGTCTCTCTCTGTCAAATAAATAAATTAAATCTTTAAAAAAAAAGAGTTGCTTTATGTATTTTGGTGCTTCTATATTGCATGCATAAATATTTATATTTTTTAGGCTTTCTTGTTCTTTTCAGCATTTTGAATTAACATGCCACACCCCTCTGGCCTGCAAAGTTTCTGCTAAGAAATTTACTGATAGTTTTATGTTGTTTCCCTTCTATGTAACTGTTTTCTTTCCTAATGCTTTTTTTTTTTGTAGATAATTCTCTCTTTATAACTACTTTTTGCCACTTTATATATCATTTATATATCTTTGTTTGGACCTCCTTGGGTTGATTTTGTTGGGGGGGCAGGGGTTCTTTGTGCCTCCTGGATCTGGATACCTTTTTCCTTCCCCAGATTAGTAAAGTTTTCAGCTATTGTTTCTTCAAATAAATTTTCTGCCCCTCTTTCTCTCTCTCTCCTTCAGGATTCTTTATAAAATGAATGCTATTACTCTTGATAATATTGCTGAGTTCTGTTCACCTAGTCTCATATTTTATTATTTTTATTTTCTTTCTTTTCTGCTGTTCATCTTTGTTGTTTTTCATTACTCTGTCTTTAGCTCCCTGATCCATTCCTCTGCCTCATCTTATATGCTATTGCTTCCCTCTACTGTATTTTATTTCAGTTACTGAGTTCTTTGTCTAAGACTGGGTCTCTTTTCAATATTTTCTCTCTTTGTCAAAGGTCTCACTGAAAGCCTGCAATCTTTTCTCAAATCCCATGAATATCTTATAACCATTACTTTGAATTTATAAGTCATATTGGTTATTTCTGTTTCATTTAGCAACTTGATGTGGTTTTGTCCTTGTTCATTTGGGACATACAGCTCCACCTCATTATTATGTGTAATCCCTGTGCTTGTTTCCTATTATTTGGAAAATAGTCTACATTTCTTGACCTTTATGAAGAAGAGGTCCTGTGGTGTCCAGTAGCACAATGCCTCTGTTCACCAGAACCAGGCACTCTAAGGAGGTCCCTATGTGGGTTGTATGCACTTTACTATTGTGACTGAACTATATCTTCCTTCAGTCCATTTGGCTGCAATCGACCACTGTGCTTGTTACACCAAGAAGGTTTTTGTGCCTGTGCTGTTAAGGGACCAGTCTGCTCCACCATGGGCTAGAAGTTGAATGGTGTCAGCAGTCAGCCAAATGCTTGCCCTAAACTCATGTGCAGGGCCTACAGTTGCAGGGGCTTGAAGGTTAATATCCTTGCCTTGTTCCCTGAGGCTCTCATAGTGGGCAGTAATAGCACTCATACCTGCTAGGTCTGCAGTTGCACTGATTGGCAGTCCACTCTTCCTGTGCTACTAGCCAACATTTGGCTGCTGGGACTGTGTACACACTCTTGTGCATATGTATCTTCCCCTCTCCCCAGGGCAGAAGTCAGTTTGGAGTGTCACATCTCACTGTTGGGGCTGTTTGTAATGTGTTTTGTGGCAGGAGATGCTTTGGATGGACCTCTGTGTAATGGGAGGGGTTGGATAGTGTGAATCTGCAGAAAAATGTGGGGGTGGAGTTCATGGTGCTCCCTAGACAGGTAAAGAGTCTTCACACTTGTTCCTGCACATATGGTGCTATCTTGGCTTGGGGTCTGGGAGGAAATGTCACCTGCCAGCTCTTTTGTTCTTGCAGAAGTCTCCTATAAATTTCACACACACACACACACACACACACACACACACACACACACACACAAATATGTTATGGAAATAGTAAATAAATGTCCTTCACTTATGTCCCAGGTGCCATTCAAAATGTTGTTCATATACTCTTGTGCTAGCTCTTTAGGGATGGGGACTCAGTTTCTTCTTGCCCTCAGGCTCTTTCAGAGTTAAGCCTACTAACTTTTAAAATATGGAGTTATTCCCAGCAGATTGTAAGGTTCAGAAAGTTAAGCCCTACTATTTTGCAAAGCCATATATTACAGGGACCCATGCTCCTGGTGTGGGTGATTCTTCCTTAAGGTGCTTGCTATGGGTTCTGATTCTCTCTCTTCTACATACTTGTAATGTACCTCCCATTTGTTGCTAGTTTCATGACGAGTTTGGTTCCCAACTGCATCTCCATCTCTTCTAACATTCTTTCTTTCTTTCTTTCTTTCTTTCTTTCTTTCTTTCTTTCTTTCTTTCTTCTTTCTTTCTTTCTTTCTTTCTTTCTTTCTTTCTTTCTTTCTCTTTCTTTTTTTTTTTTCTTTTTTAATGTGGCCTCCTCTCTATGAGTAACTGGAGAGTCTGTTCTGCCAATCTTTGGTTTGTTTTCAGTGGTAGTTGCATGGATATGTTTGTTATCTTGTGTTCTGGGACTAGCTAAGCTCAGGATCCTCCTACTCTGCCATCTTCACAGAGCCTCGAGTTGACAGTCTTTTTAAATGAGAACTTTTACAACTTTAAATTTCCTCTTAATATTGCTTTTCCTGTGTCTAATAAATTTTAGTACATTGTATTATTTTCATTTGTGTCAGGATATTTTATAATTTCCCTTGTGTTTAATTCTTTGGCCGGTTCGTTGTTTATGAGTAGGTAATCAAATTTTCTCAGATCGTCTTGATTTCCCAGATTTGCTTCAGCTAATGATTTTTAATTTTATCTAATTATGATAAGAAAAGCTAGTTTGTATGACTTTATTCTTCTTAAAATGTTAATAAATGTTTATTGGTGTTATATAAGGTCTATCTTGGAAAATGTTCCATGTTCACTTCAGAAATTATGTACTCTGATGTTGTTGTGTGAAGGGATCTCTCTCTTTCTTTCTTTCTTTCTCTTTCTTTCTTTCTTTCTTTCTTTCTTAAATTGATCTAGAGTATTGCTCAAGTCCTTTCTTTCTGTTGATTTTCGTTCTGGTTTTCTGTCCATTTTTTAATATGATATATGTAAATCTTCTAACCTTATTATAGGACAGCCTATTTTCCTTTTATTTCTGTCAAAGTTTCTATATATATATTTAATATCTCTGATGTTTGGTATACATATATTTATAACTGTTATATCTTCTTGATGAAGTGTCATTGTTATTATTATAAATGTCCTTTTCCTTTCTCACTGCTTTTGTGTGTGAAAGTAGTATAAATGCCACTGATATCCAATCAGAACAATCTTTTTTTTTTATCATTTAATTAACGGTCTATCAACATCTATCCTTGGAACTAAGGATAGTCTCCTGTAGGTAGCATAGTTATTTTTTTCTTTTTAAATCCATTCCATTCTGTCAATCTTTCTTTTTTGAGTGGGACATTTAATGTGATTACTGGTGGGAAAATAATTGCCAATGCTCTTTTATTAAGTGTTTTCTTGATATCTTATAACTATTGCTGTCTCTCATTAACTTTTTTAATCCCTTCATTTTTGTTTTGTTGATTTTTTAAATAATGGGATGTTTTTATATACCTCTTATTTCCTTTTATCTATAACTTATTGATATTTTCTTTGTCATTACCATAGTGTATTTGTTTGCTAGGGCTGCCATATCAAGGTATCATAGCCTAGGTTGTAATTAATAATTGAAATTAATTTTCTCACTTTTCTGGAGGCTACAAGACAGATGTCAAGGGATTGGCAGAGTTGAATTTTGGTGGAGACACTTTCCTTGGCTTGTAGACAGCCATATTCTCTCTCTGTCTTTACATGGCTATAACTTTAAGAGTGTCTGTATCTTAAACTCCACTTTTATGTAATCACACATACTGGATGAAGATGACCCATATGATCCATGTTGACTTAATTGTCTATTTGAGCTACTATTTCCAAATACAGAAACTATATCATAAACAGAAATAATAATACTATTATTAATACAGAAACTATTATAATGGAGGTTGGGATTTTAACATACAAATTAAGAGGGGACACAATTCAGCCCACAACACATGTGGATTACATAAAAGACTATCTCTACAGCTCATTATGTTATGGATATCATAGATGAGATTTTATATGTGTGGGCCCATTAATATGTACTTACAATAATTTTTGGTTTTCATCTTTTGAATCTTATAAAAGAAGTAAAGGTGGACTTCTGTGTGTTTTGGTCAAGTTCCCCACATACACGACACTTTTAAATTCCCTTAGAGTCTCATCCCTTCAGGTTTTTTTTTAGAAGCCTTGGATTTGTATTAAATGTCTCTTTGTTTAATCTCTTGCTTCCCCCCACAAACTGTAGCTCACTGATGTTCCAATGCTCCACTGCAGCTGTCACTGTTGTTAGAAGACCCCAAACTATGCCACTTTCCCCATCAGGATCCTGAGCCAGGTGAGACAGACCCTAATCACTTGGGCAGTCCTCACAGAAGTCAGAACTTTATGAACAAGTACAATCTTCTTTTGTCTAAAGAATGGAACTGAGAGTTAAGAAGTGTCCTCCTGACTAAACCACGCTGCTCCAAGGAGGGATACGGCAAGGGGAGGCAAAATGCCACAAAATGTCCTAACATTTTGAATAAGGCCTTTTCTTGGTTAAGCACTAACTTGGTTTTTGCACCTTTTTAACTGATTTCTGGAGTTCTGACACAACTATGTTTGTCCATATGTTGTTCTTTATGAGCTATCTGTGGGAAATGAGGGCTGATACATTCTAGTCCACCGTCCCGATGTTCTATACAGGGTTCAAGGGACAGATGTGTCAATAAGGTGTTAGTATGCCTTAAAGAATGTCAATAGATATGTTTAGTTATCTAATCTGTTCTCCTCATGACACATCTGCTCTTACTCCCTTCCTAGGACTTGATCAAAGGAAATTGGATACTGTTCCATGTCTACATTGTCATTATTTGTGTGAATTTAAAGGGCCGTCTGTATCCAAAGTGATCTCCTGACTTTCACTTGGTGCTATATTTAGGCTTAGACACCCATATGTGTGGATTTAGATTGCATCTTATGTGGTGGAAAAACAGGCATTTGTTAAGTAAGGTTGGGAGTCTACCCTCCAGCTGGGAGATAGTCAGCCATGAACAATGCCATGTGATTGCATTGGGCTGGTTATGTGGTTGGAGAAATTTGCTGTATTACAGGTTTCATTTTAAATTACTCTGTCTGGATAGTTTGTTCCCTTTTTGCTTCTGAGTCTTTAATCGAAGCAGGTCAGTGTGGGACAACTATTAAAGGGTTTGAATACACACTAGAGCAAAGCAATAACAGGCATGCTCCCTTTCTGAATCCAACTTAGTTTATGTAGAATGTAAATTACAAAAAGAAGAAGAAAAACAATAAAATCAACAGTCAAAACAAAGACTAGTATGCATTGAGTATTTACTGTGTGTCAGGCAATATTGTGAATTGCTTGCCTGTATCTAGTAATTAATTAACCAAAATAACCCTCAGCTCTATGTGCAATCACCATTCACAATAGAAAAATAAGAGTAAACCTAAGAATAAAGAAATCTAACAATAATTCTGATAATCCTGTTAATGCAGAGTAAGCAATTCTCCCCTAGCTCCATTCCATCAGTACATTGCACTTATACCCTGTTGCTGAATGTTGGAAAACTAAGAGCATATCCTCACTTTTATACTACAAGCAGGTTTTTTTTGGTGGATTACTAACTTTTTTGTAACTTTCCTAAGTGTTTACTTTTGTTGTGCCATAATACATTGGAAAACTTTTCCCACACTATGTCAAGTGAAAATAAAACGAAAACAACAACCACAACAATAGTTGTAACCATTACCATGAAGTGTTAGACCTAAATTCGGAGGCTGATTTAACTTGAAGGTAAAGAAATTAGCCTTAGTGTCTCTCCCTTGCACAGGTCCTTCAAATGCCATATCTTAGCTGTGTATCACACTTTTTTTTCTTAAGGTAATCTCCCCAGACTGTACATGTCAGGCTACTAAAATTGTAGGTTTGTCCCATATTAGATTAAAATTATTTCCATCAGTGGCTAACCTTGAGGGAAATGGTGACTACTTATGGGACTCAAACTTTATTTAAATTCAGAGATCTGGATTCCATACTCGAAAAACAAATAAACAAATCAAAAAATGGGCAGAAGGTATGAACAGACACTTTTCCAATGAAGACATACAAATGGCTAACAGACACATGAAAAAAATGTTCAAAATCATTAGCCATCAGGGAAATTCAAATCAAAACCACACTGAGATACCACCTTATGCCAGTTAGAATGGAAAAAATAGACAAGGCAAGAAACAAAAATTGTTGGAGAGGATGTGGAGCCATCCCGAAATGCTATCAGTCCTCTATTTTCTTGATGAGTATATATCAGAAGTCTTTGAAATAAACCATCCCAATCAGATATTAAGCATATTTGCCCTCCTCAACTTTGTTTTGCTTATGCTAAGCATTAAAGGACTTCATCTTTCTGGCAGCTTTTCTCAACTGGGGTGCCATAAGGATTAAGCCCTAACACCTTAGGATGGGGTGGACCGGTGATGGGTGATAAGGAGGGCACGTATTGCATGGTGCACTGGGTGTTATATGCAACTAATGAATCATCGAACTTTACATCGGAAACCGGGAATGTACTTTATGGTGACTAACATAATATAATAAAAATCATTAAAATAAATAAATAAATAAATAAATAAATAAATAAATAAATAAAATCAGAGATCTGGATTCCATACTCATATTTTCCCCTCTTCAGACTGGAGTTCAATGATTAATGCTGCACTATTCTTTGTGGAGAAAGTCTTTTCACATCTAAGGTATTTTTTAGAAAAATAGACTAAATTTTATATATAAAATAATTGGGAGAAATGAAGATAAGAGATGGACTCATTTTAATAAGAACTTACTGATATAACATATTTAAACTACATAAAGTATAATGTAGACCTCTGCGTATTCCCTGTGAACTCTAGAGTACGTTACCTTGACTTTCAATTCTTGCAATTCTTTTCCCCTTTATTTTATTGTTGTTGGTGGTGGTGTTGATTTCTTTTTTCAAATCTGTATAGAATAATTGCTATATTTCATTCCATAAAGTTAGTTAAGGGGATTGATGGGTTAAAACCCAAAATCACCTTAATTTATACAGATTCAATAAATATTGTTGATATAAAAAAAAGATTAAACTAGCAGCATGTTATTATATAAATTACTCTCTCTGAACTTAGGCACAATTTACCCATTTTGGAATCTAAGAAACTTGAGTTCTACTTTATAACCATACCCATATTTTTTAAGATTTTCTTAAATTTATTTATTTGTCATAAATAAATACATAAAGAGAGAGCACACACAGGGGGAGTGGCAGGCAGAGGGAGAAGCAGGCTCCCTGCTGAGCAAGGAGCCTCATGACTGACTTGATCACCAGAACTCTGTGATCATGACCTGAACTGAAGGCAGACACTTAACCAAGTGAGCCACCCAGGTGTCCGCATAACAATATTTTTAAGATTGTTGTGTCAAAGACAATGCACTATTTACCTAGAACATTTGTCATATCATGTGATTCCTCAGAAATTCTTACCTTTTGTATACACACAAAAATCAAACTGTGTATCAATTAATAATTAATTATGCAAAATCTAAATCCATATACACATTTTAAAGATAAAATTCAGTTAAGTAAAACTTTTTGAAGCCCTATCAGATAAATTTGGTGATGTGATTGTTTCTCACTTTGATGAATATATGAAAGAATTGCCCAGAACTCAATTTTTTTTTCTTTTGGAACTCTGACACCAGCTCTAATGAAGCATCATATGCAATGTAAAATATGTGCTTAATTGTTGACTGGAGACCAAGTTTTCCCAAAAGGGCTGTTGGAACCAAAATATGAAATTCCACCCTGAGAGTCACTTTGCTTTACGAGATTAAAAATCTTATAAGAAGAAAATGACTATGTATGTATAAATTATATTTTCTACTGAGTTTATCATGCTAAATGCCTGAAGAAATATTTCCTAAGGCAAAAAAAAAAAATCACCAAAACCTTACAGATTTTTAGTACATTAATGGCTCCTAAAACGTGCTTCAAATTAGAGATTTAAATATATTTTATTACTTTTGGAATTTGTTGTTTTTGCTTCTCTTTTTTTTTAATTTTTTTAAAAAGATTTTATTTATTTATTTGACAGAGATAGAGACAGCCAGCGAGAGAGGGAACACAAGCAGGGGGAGTGGGAGAGGAAGAAGCAGGCTCCCAGCAGAGGAGCCTGATGTGGGTCTCGATCCCATAATGCCAGGATCACGCCCTGAGCCGAAGGCAGACGCCCAACCGCTGTGCCACCCAGGCGCCCCATGATTTTGCTTTTCTGCTGATGTGCCATGTTAAGTCGTTTAACTATTCAGATTATTTGTAGTTCTGCCTAACTCTTCATATACATGATTAACAAATACTATTATTTCATTAAAATTGTTATTAAAGAAGAAATTGTTGTAACTCTGTAATTACTACCCTTATATGGGTGTAAGGATTTCTTTCTATATATACTATTACAGATACATCTTCCATTCCTTTTTTAATGTTTTATTTTTAAGAACAAAATTCTAGAAAAATGTGATACGGCTCTATATAAGACACTATATGCCTCAAAGGAAATGACTTTTATATTAATTATTTTATAAAATTAAAGAAAATGTGTATGTTTACTCATCTAGAAGAAGATATAGTGTTTTAAGGAAATATCATCTTCTTTAGTTTCAAAGACATTGTTTGGTGGAGGGAAAGAAATCTTCACAATAACAATCACTCAGCTATCAAATTGGTGTTTAATCTGCTGAGTCCTCTGAAGTAAGTGAAAAGAATTTGGTGTGGCTTGATGAGTTTCCTACAACTTATATTGAAAAAGAAAACATGCAATTAGTCTCAGACAAACTAAAGAAATGCATTTCATTTTGATGATTATATCCTGTGAATCTGTGAATTCTTTTTTGTTGTTGTTGTTTTTGTAAAATTATGTAAAACATAAAACTGTATTTGGATTTATAATGGGGATTGGCCAAGAATATCACTTTCTTTTTCTTTTTCTTTTCTTTTTTTCTTTTTCTCTTTTTCTTTCTTTTTCTTTCTTTCTTTTTTTAATGTTAGTCACTGTGGTGTGAATTCTATTATGCATCTAACATGTGCATAGTCTCAATTGGTATATTTCTTAGTTTGCTATGTTATCAACATATTGTTAAAGTGATTTATGTGAAAAGAATATAGAGTTAAGTATTTGAGACTTGTTTGGTCTTATATTGAATATAAATCATCCCAGGTTTAAACGATAAAGTGGATGAAGGCCACCTTGTCACAGTGAAATAGGGCCAGAGTTTGGTAGCAGTGTGTACTTCTTATGTAATAAAGCATGACCTTGGAACATCCTTGTATTTTTGATTGGGCTAGTGAACATTTTTGTTTCCTTCTTTTTAAACCATATCATTTTGCATTATGTTAGGCACAAATTTATATCCAAACTTATTTTTGAAATAATGAAAATTAGTAACCATAATTTATGTAAAGTATTTCAGGAAATTAAAAAAAAGTTACATGGTGAGAATTTTATGCATTTCTAATAAAATAAAATATTTTGTAAGTTGTATAGTTCCATACAGGTCCTGGTTATTATTAATAATTCCATTTTGATATTTACCTTATTACTGACTGAAAATGTGAAGGAGCTAACACATTTTCTATATGTATGGCTTCCATTTCTACTAATTTCTTTAGTTTCTAACTCCTGACATCAGTTACCTAATATCTTTACTTTAAATAAAATTTACACCAAAGATTTTTAATAAAAGCAGAATTCAAAATTCAAGGGAAATGTGGCAGGAAAACAATGCAAAAATATATGTGGACTATGATATAAATCATGAAGTTTTATTATGATGAAAATATATATAATTGCATATTTGATCAAGTTTTTTTAGGTAGAAATTTTGACTTTCAGTTTATGGATCTAATAACGTATAACTTGTTCTGAAATCCATCATCATAAATATAAACTTTAATATTGCTTCCTTTCTCTTGCCAAGTTTCCAGTTTATTTTTAAAACAAACTTTAAGATGGTGTTATTTTAAATTTTTTACTTCATCTTGAAATTCCAAGATATTACTTAGTGCATCAGAGCTACATGTTAATTATAGTTTTTTTTTAAGATTGGGAATTGTAATTTTTAAATTATATTGGTGAACATATCATAAAAGTTGTCAGTCCTCAAATATATTTATTTTATACTAATGTGAATAGAACTCACATTCAGAATTTTATCTACAACTGGAAATGCTTTTGGATGTTGGAGGAAGTGTCTGGGTGCTTCACAATTTCTTTTTTGGAGGAAAGAAGATGCAAGATATATTTTAGGTGCTTCTTACCTTGACATGCATTTTCGTACCTTTTCCTCATCTATCAAATGAATTTTTTTATTTATAATACATTAATGTGCCATAGCCTAAAATTAATTTCCTGAACTTTATGAAAATATTTTTACAGCATTCAATGTTTTTATTTTAATTTTTTAAAAAGATTTTATTTATTTATTTATTTATTTATTTATTTATTTATTTATTAGAGAGAGAGCACACAAGGAGGGGGAGCAGCAGACAGAGGGAGAAGCAGGCTCCCTATTGAGAAAGGAGCCTGGTGCAGACTCCATCCCAAGACCCTGGGATTATGACCTGAGCCAAAGGCAGCTGCTTAACTGACTGAGCCCCAGAGGTGTTTTATTCAATGTTTTTAATACTTACCAAAGTATTACCTTTTGGAATCAGAGGTGGGGGGGGAAAGATTAGATAACTTTGTATATGTTTAAAAAGGCCTAAAAAATATGTATTTAAAGAGCGAAAAAGAGGATAAAACATGTATTCTTCAAATTGGACAGAAATTTAGAGTGATTTTAATACTGCCATAATTTCATTGGGTAATCAAGTGTGAGTAATACATCTGATAATCAATAAATATAGAGCTAAGGGAAATTGAATACACATACGTTCTCTAAAAGTTGACTTGTTTGTAGAGACATTGATTAAGCTCTGATCATCCAGGGTTTATTTTCTGAAAGTTACTGGAATGAGATAAATTGTTTTCCATTCATTTTTGCAAAGAAAATGAAAGTAGTGTACAGTCTGTGTATTTCACTTGGCTAGGGGAATGGTGTGGAGCCAGTTCAAGACATTTAATAGTAATCATTTTCTTTTTTCTTGAAGTGCAGTCATTGTCCTTACATGGAATCTTCAGATATGAGCTGATATTTCAGATATTTCAAATTAAACTATGAAGACAGGAAATGAAAGCATCAAAACAGTTTTTATACTTTCTGGTCTTTTCCAATATGGCCACATGGACATTTTCCTTTTTGTTGCCATTGTAATCCTCTTTGCAGTGGCTCTGATGGGGAATTTGATACTGTTCCTTCTCATTCAACTGGACACCAGACTCCACACTCCAATGTACTTTCTACTCAGTCAGCTCTCCTTCATGGATATAATGAACATTTCCACCACAGTGCCCAAGATGGCCACTGACTTTCTGTCAAATAGTAAGACCATTACATTTTTAGGCTGTGAGATTCAAACATTTGTGTTCATTGTCCTTGGTGGAACTGAAGCTCTTCTCCTTGGTTTCATGTCTTATGATCGATATGCAGCCATCTGTTATCCTTTACATTATCCTTTACTCATGAGCAAGAAAATCTGTTGGTTCATGGTCACATGTGCATGGACCAGTTGTTCTATCAATGCTTTAGTACATACATTGTATGTATTTCATCTTCCATTTTGTAGATCACGGCTCATCAACCACTTTTTCTGTGAACTTCCATCTCTATTACAACTGGCATGTCAGAACACTTCCCAGTATGAGTACACAGTCCTCCTGAGTGGGCTTATTATCCTGCTCCTGCCATTCATGGCCATTCTAGCTTCCTATGCCCGTGTACTTACTGTGGTGTTCCAGATGAGCTCAGGTAAAGGACAGACAAAAGCTATCTCCACTTGTTCCTCTCACCTGATTGTGGCAAGCCTATTTTATGTGACTGCTCTCTCCACCTATACAAGGCCACACTCCTTGCATTCTCCAGGACAGGATAAGGCAGTGGCAGTGTTTTACACCATCATCACACCTCTTCTGAACCCATTTATCTACAGCCTGAGGAATAAAGAGGTTATTGGGGCCATGAGAAGACTGTTGGTATAATGGATATTTGTACAGGAAATATCACTTTGGGAAACCCTTATTGATTGAGATTAAATAACATGGGTCATTTTCTCTGGAATACTGTTTTAGAATATGTAAACTCTCAGAAATATTAATGAAATAAATAAACTGGTAAGTATCTTGAATCCTGCTGGTTTCAGAATGGCTTAAAAATAGTTTTTGAAACTGGATGCATTGCCAATCTGCAAGCTGGAAAAATGTGTTATTATCAATATTATTTAGCTTCTAAAGCAATAGATTTCATTCCTGTCAACTCAGTATTTGCATGTCACAACACATATTTTGTAATATCCTCCTTAATATCTGAAACACAATGAAAAGGAGATATAATCTATTCAAACACATAACATTAAAAAGTTCTGTATAAATATATACCACAATGTGGAGCAGAGTACATAATTCATTCATTAATGCATTCATTCAACAACTGATTTAATGTTTTAACTACATATGACACTGCTATAGGCATTGGTGTTATAGGAGTAAATGATGATAAGAACTGACAAAAAACTTTGATCTCATTAAGTTTGCATTTCAATGTGGGGATATTTAAAATTAATAAAATGAATATGAAAAAACTACAGTATATAAAATAAGAGTAGTTAGTGGAAAAATAGCTGGAGATTGGGATAAGGAAAGCCAGAAAATTTTGTAATTTTATTTAAAACAATCCTTGAACTTTACATCAAAAACTAGGGATGTACTGTATGGTGACTAACATAATATAATAAAAAATATTATTATAATAAAAAAAAGAAAAAGATTCCCAGAAAATAACACCAAGGAAATCCCACAGGCTTCAATATTCAGATGTCATAAATAAGAGCAATAAAATGTGATTGCCTGTTCATAAGAGGAACTACACTAGCAACCAGCAGCATCTTCTACCTAAGCATGCTACAGTTGCTTTAAAGAAAACAAGTTATATTCAACTCAATGAAGCCAACATTTTCTTGTTCAAATGAGAAATGATGAATTTGTATCTTTCAATTCAACAAAATTTTAATATAGAATTAACTCTAATCTTTAAACTGAGATGTAAATTGTTTCAGAAAGCAATTATCTTCTTTGGCTCTGGCAAGGTAAACTAAATATAGACCCAAAACTAAAAAAAAAAAAAAAATCCATGAAGTGGCAACTATAAATATTTGGTCAAAAATTCGACTGAGATGAGTAAATAATTCAAATTGATACTTCATAAAGAATGTTCTGGGGGAAAAAGAATGTTCTGGGCAAAAGAAGGAGCAAATGAAAATTCCTTGAGAAGGGACCATGACTGACAGGACAAAGAAAATTAAAGAGTAAATTGGTGGACTCTAATAGATGAGTAGAGTTAATGGATACAGAATTTGAAATGTGATGTTGACCATTGTGAGAAGCTTGGTTTTTAATACAAGAAAACTGGCAACCATTGCTGGGCTTGCAGAGAGGATTGAAATGGGCAATTAGGAGAGTATTGCAGTAGTGCAGTTGTTACAAGATACTGCTTGGAGTAAAGTAGTAATGTTAGAGAATCATGAAGTGACCAGTCTCCACAGATTAGTAGAAGGCAGACATTTGAATCTTATGGATTGATATGATGTGAAATGTGAGGGAATCATAAAAACAGAGAATTGGGCTAAGATCTTGGAATAAAAAGTGGAAGTGAGAAATCATCATTATTACTGTTGAGGAAAATAATAAGGGCAACCTTTTTATCATCCAATTGTGCTCCTTCACTATTAGCACTCAATTCTAATATGGTCATCATTCTGACTTCAATCAACATAAATAAATAAAATAAATAAACAAAATTCTCTCGTGCACCTGGCTTCTTTTTCTTAATGTTTATACATGCAACTTCAATAATGCAAGCAATGATGCTATTATTTTTATTGCTGTCTAGCATTGCATTGTACAAATATATCACTATTGCTTTCATTGGATGCTTTTGCATTTTCAGCTATTAAAAATAAAAATGCTGTAACACTCCCTATATAAAACTTTGCTAATAGACACATGCATTGAATTCTTTTTTTAAGATTTTATTTATCTATTTGAGAGAGAAGGAGAGGGAGAGAGAGCAGGAGGGAGAGCAGAGAGCATAGGCAGTGAGGGGAGTTGCAGTGTAGAGGGAGAAACCAACTCCCCACTGAACAGGGAGCCTGATGAGTGGCTCAATCCAAGGACCGCAACATCATTACCTGAGTCAAAGGCAGGCACTTAACCAGCCAACTGGTTCTTTAAGTATAGGAACCCCATACTGAATTCTTTAAGTATATACCTAGGAATAAAATTGTTTGGTCATAGATAAGGTGTATGCTTAGCTTTAATAAGACAATTTATTTATGGTATTAATATCAAATATTACAATCAGGAATATGTAACAGCATCCTAGTGCTTATGTGTTGGTGTATGTAATGCAATGGATTTGTGCTTAATTTAAAATATAATTGTGATGAGTCCTACATGTTGTATGTAAGTGTTGAATTGCTATGTCATACCCCCAAAACTAATATTATACTGTATGTTAATTAACTGGAATTTAGATAAAAACAAGACAATATAAAAAAGGAAAAACAACAAAAAATACATATTTTTTTTCATATAAGTTAAAGACTCATTGACATCTATGTGCCCATTCAATGCTTTTCATAACAATTTTGTCTTAGGGGCACTCATTTTTGATTCAAAATAAATTAAGTATTTGGTCCATGGGTATCATTCTTTATTTAACTTATTTGTTTTTAATATATAGTGCATCTATAAGCCCACCACCAAGCCAGAAATGAAAACAGTAAAATGCTTAGAGCTCTTCAGAGCTTCTATCCTGTCCTCATACCTCCCTCATTGTTCTAAATTTCTAGAGTATCATTGTCTTGCTATATTATTGTATTGCCAAATATACATTCATGGAAAATTATAGCATGTTTACCATCAGGGTTTTGAACTGTATAATAGAAAGGTCTTATGCTATAGTTATTTGTTTTAGAACTTTATTTTATCTTATTTTACTATAATAATACAGTTGAATGTAACTGTGGAACATACTTTTTTACTGTTAGATACAATTCTTTTGTTTGGCTTTATCAAATACCTGTTTATATTTTGTTTGGTGGATGATAGACAATTTTCAATTCTATGCTATTACATATGTTGCATTTATGAATATTAATTAATGTATATGCCCCCTGTTTCCCATGGATGAGAGCTTATATTGGATTTGCATATATGACTGGAATTGTTGGTTCATAGGATATGAACATTTTCATATGGTCATGGTTTGGAACAATGTGAAGTAGTTTCTGAAATAGAAACAAATTACATTTGTAAGAGAAATATATTATCCTGATAATCAACATCTCCAAAATTCAGATTGGTCAGTTAAGACATCTTAATTCTTAATAATTCAATGAATCTAAATACTATTTAATTTTGAATGTTTTCCTTGTTTGAAATTCATACATGTGAATGATGTGTATGTTTTATAAAATGATCATTGACATTGCTTGCACTGTCATTAAATTACACTTAGTATAAAGCGAAAAAATAAATAAATTTTTGTAGGAGAGGATAAATATATTATTTTACTCTTCTAAATTATTTGCTTAAATCCCTATAACAAAAGACAGATTGACGAAAGAAAAAAATACAAATATTTGATAAGCATTTTACAGAGCACAGGAGCTTTCATAAGGAAATGAAGAACTATAGATATAGTTAAACCTCAGTGATTTTATATTAGGGGCAATGAAGTGTGAAGAGTCATGGGAAGTTTTATAGGACAAAAATGGGTATGAAGCTACATGTAGAAAATGGGGGAAACCTATCAGGTTTAGAATACTCTCAGTGTCCTGCTGTCTTGTAATTAAGGTTGTTTCTTCTATGTACGGGAAGGGCACCTCTCCCAGGAAGGACTTAGGACTTCTTTGGGGGAAAGTCAGAATGTCTTAACTTATACCTGAAACCTCTATATTCTTTCAGCTTGAAATATTCAATAAGGTAAGGTGCCATATTTCAGGCAGTGTGTCATAAACTCTGTCATTACATCAGAACATCAAAATATAAAATCTTGTGGTATTTTAACATTTTCTATGCTGATTACTCATACATTTGTATCTGTAGAACACATCACTTCTCCACATATATTAGTTTATATCTAATTGCTACTTTCACTTTCAGCAACTTATTATTTTTAATGATTTGCTCTAAGTGATCCATATATGTTTTTTCTATTTATTGTTCTTATTTAATTGTTTTTACAGTCTGTTCACCTGTACATGAACATGTACTTTTTTTTACTCAAATATATTTAACATGTGTTATAATAGTTTCAGGAATATAATATAATGATTCAACAATTCTATACATTTGTAATTGCTCATAAAGATAAACATACTCTTAATTTCATTTGTCTATTTCACCCATCAACACACCTACCTCCCTTCTGGCAACCACCAGTTTGTTTTCTATATATGTGTCTGGGTTTTTTTCCCCTCTTTGTATATTTTTTTGTTGTTATTTTGCTTCATTTCCTGAATTCTAATGTGAGTGAAATCATAGGGTATTTGTCTTTCCCTAACTGGCTTATTTCAGTTAGGTTTATACCCTCTAGGTCCATCCATGTTGTTGCAGATGGTAAGCTTTCATTCATTTTTATGGCTAAATATTCCATCATATCTATCTATCTATCATCTATCTATCATCTACACAATAGGTATACCTTTTTGTGCATTCCTTTATAGATAGAGAGTTGATTTACTTCCATAACTTAGCTATTGTAAATAATGCTGCAATAAACATAGGGGTACATATACCTTTTCAATAGTGTTTTTATTTTCTTTCTGTAAAGGCCCAGTAGTGGAATTACTGAATCGTACCCTAATTCTATTCTGAATTTTTTTGAAGAACTCCATACTGTTTTTCATGGTGGTTTTACCAATTAGCCTTACAGCCAACAGTGAATGAAGCTTTCTTTTTCTCCACATCCTTGTCAACACTTGCTATTTTTTCTATTTTTGGTACTAGCCATTTCACAGGTGCAAGGTGATATCTCATTGTGGTTTTGATTTGTATTTCCCTGAAAGTTAGTGAGGTTGAGCATTTTTCATGTGTCTGTTGGCCATCTGGATGTCTTCTTGGAAAATGTTATTCAGGTCTCCTGCCCATTTCTTAATAAGATTATTTGCTTTTAATGGTGTTGAGCTGTGTAAGTTCATATATTTTGGATATTAACTCCTTGTCAGTTATACCGTTTGAAAAAATATTCTACCTTTCCACAGGTTGCCTTTTTGTTTTGTTGATGGTTTCATTCACAGTGCAAAAATTTTTATTTTGGTGTAGTTCCAACAGTTTATTTTTTGTTTTTGTTCAACAATAGTTTGAGAAGAATAGATATTAATTCTTTAAATATTTGGTAGAATTCACCTGTGAAGCCAGGTGAATTTTTTCAAGTTTCTAATTTTTTAAAAAATTTCTCCTCTAATCTTTATTATTTCCTTCCTTCAGTGAGTTTGGCTTTTGTTGGTTCTTCATTTTCCAACTCCTTTAGGTGTAAGTTCAGGTTGTTTATGAGATTTTTCTTGTTTGTTGAAGTAGGCCTGTTTTGCTATAAACTT
>NW_024426663.1:83925697-84076091 GCF_017311325.1 Ursus maritimus
CTGCTGAGGGCCACTTTTCCAGCATTCCAAAGATTTGGAACTTTGTGTTTTCATTTTCATATCTCTCTATGTCATTTTTTAAAACTTTTTCCTTGATTTCATGGTTGCTGAAAAATTCATGGATAGACTTATAGGGTTTCCCTTGTATGGAACTGTTTTCTTCTGTTGATTCCAAAATTATCTCTTTATCATTACGTTTTGCCATTTTAATTAATATGTGTTTTGGTGTGGACCTCTTTAGGTTGATTCTCTTGGGAGATCATTTTGTTGACTGGATCTGGATTTCTGTTTCATTCCCCAGATTCAGGAAATGTTCAACTATTATTGTAGTTTATTATGTAAAAGTGCAATAGATTTATAGGGAAGAGTTAATGCACACTATAGTAATCAGAGAAAACTCACCATCTTTGGCAACATGCCATGAGATAGCTATCTATCTTTCTATCATCTATCATCTATCTATCTATCTATCATCTATCTATCACGTGTCTACCTTTTAACTACATGGACTGTGTGATATGGATGCTTATCATTGAAAATTTAGGAAAGAAATCACATGGACATTGCATAAAGTTTTTTTCCTTTTTAAGATGATTGACTCTATTCTATCTCTGAAACCAGTAACAAAATATATTGAGTGCATTTTACCCTGATTGCCACAGGGAAAAAAAAAAAGAAAGTATGTATTTTTCGTGATATTCAACCAGGTAAGCTATGCACCAGGATGTTCTGTAAATATTTTTTTTTAATTGTGAATTACCATGTTGCAATTCCTTTTTTGTTTGTTTGTTTCTCCAAACATTTATTTAAATTTCACTTACTCAACATAGAGTGTAATATTAGTTTCAGGTGTAAAATTTAGTGATTCATCACTTATATATAGCACCCAGTGCTCATCACAAGTGCCCTCTTTAATACCAATCGCCTATTTAACCCACCCCCCAGCCACCTCCCCTCCAATAACCATCAGTTTGTTCTCTATAGCTAAGAGTCTGATTCTTAAGTCAACTCTTTTTTCTTCCTCCATGCTCATTTGTTTTGTTTCTTAATTTCCACATATGAGTGAAATCATGTTATTTTTCTTTCTCTGACTGACTTACTTCACTTAGCATAATACTAATGTTGTTTAGCTCCATTCATGTCATTGCAAATGGCAAGATGTCTAGATAAATAGATATAGATATAGATAAATAAATATATATATAATATATGTATAAATAAATATATATAAATATCTATACAAATCTATATATCTATATAACCCTATATATAAGATATATATCAATATATATCAATAAGATATTTATCTATAGGATATAAATAGAACATATATCTATCTATCTATCTATATATCCCTATATACATCTCAGGAAAGAATATTATATATAATTCCATAATACTCCACAAATTTTATATATATATATATATATTCCCATTATTTTTTAGAAGAGAACCTTTCATGCTTATATTATTTTTTCCATACAAATGGCTAACAGACACATGAAAACATGACCATGTTCATCTTCTTCAGACATTTCTAGGGAAAAAAGTGTTGCCGTGTTTAACACAAAACAACTCCTGATTCATGTACATCTCTGGTCTTTATACATATTTAAAGGTAAAACAGAATTAACTAATACTTTTACAAACCTATGAGTTAAAAGTTATTGAATTTGTTTTGAACAAATATATTTTGAGAATTCACCCTGATCTCTCTCTCTCTCTTTTGTGTGTGTGTGTGTGTGTGTGTGTGTGTGTGTGTGTGTGTGTGTGATAGTAGCAGATCCAACAAAAAAATCATCTGCAATGAAGACAATGCACTTAAATGTGCCCTAGAGATGGAATTTTCCATAAAGGTCTTATGCAAGCAATATGAGATTTCACCATGATTAGGCAGTGAGTTTGTATCATTTAAGATGTTAAATATCTTACATTATGGTTGAAAAAGTTACTTTTATGTTTAAATTCTACTTTCAACTGAATTTTTATGCTAATGATTGAAGGCTTATCGTCTTAAAAAATAACAGCAATCTTACAAATTCATCATGTAATATTTGCTAATGTGTTTCAAATTATATATTATAAAAGTTTTCTTTCCCAACTTATTGTGCTGTTTCTTTGCAGCAGTGTCATTCATTAAATAGCTTAATTATTAAGAATATATGTGGTTTGGGGGCCAGGGTGGCCCAGTCAGTTAAGCATACAACCCTTGGTTTCACCTCAGGTCATGATCTCAGGGTCTTGAGATGGAGCCTCCCATTGGGCTCTGAGCTCATTGTGGAGACTGCTTAAACCTCTCGCTCCTAGGCATGCAGTGGCTCAGTTGGTTAAGCGACTGCCTTTGGCTCAGGTCATGATCCCAGAGTCCCAGGATGGAGTTTGCTTCTCCCTCTGACCCTCCCTGTTCTCTTGCTCTCTCTCTCACTCTCTCTTTCTCTCACATAAATAAATAAAATCTTAAAAAATAATTTTCTCTCTTTCTCTGCCCACCATCCCATGTTCATGCATTTTATTTTCCCCTCTATAAAATGAATGAATACATTAAAAAAAAAGAAAATACATGTTTTTTTCCATATAACTCTTTGATATAGGTGATCCTCAAGAAATATAATTTTATTAAAAATATATTCAAACAAGAAATTGCTGTGACTTTCTTGTTACTACACTAAACTGGTAGCAGGAAATCATTTTTATATCTAATTTTGCACATCCATTTTTTATTTCTTGATTAATATTTCATTTCAAGTAAAATATCCTTGAAGAACAGACTTTATATGAAGTAATATATCTCAGTGGAAATGAATTCTAAATGTTTTATAAAATGAAATACAATTTATATGTCTATTTTCTATTTCTCTGGTGGAAAACATGTTTTCAAGTCTAGATCTTTTTTTTTCAGTATCAAAGACATGGTTTTATGAAGGCAAAGAACTACCATTCACAAGAACAACACTTCAGCCATCCAATAACTGTTTAACCTGCTGATTCCATTGAAGTAAGTTAGAAGAAATTGCAGTGCCTTGATGAGTTTACTACAACTCACATTTAGAAGTAAAACCTGCCACTAGTCTCAGACATTATATGTAAAAGAATGTGTTTCATTTCAATGATTTTGTAGACTGAAATTGTATCATTTTTATATGCCCATATTTTTACCTGAACTATTTCTGAATTGGCTAGGTTATAGTGATATTACCTCAGTGATTTCTGTAAAAAGCATAGAGAACTATGCCTTTTAGATTTATTTGGTTGTATATTGACTTTGAATAATCTCACATTTATGAGGACAAAGGGGTTGTGGGTCATCTTGGCAAAGTAACATAGAATCAGGATTAGGTAGGTAGGCCAGTGTGTCCTCTCCCTGAGAGAACATGACTTTCAGGACTTTTTTTTTTTTTAAGATTTTATTTATTTCTTTGACAGAGATAGAGACAGCCAGCGAGAGAGGGAACACAAGCAGGGGGAGTGGGAGAGGAAGAAGCAGGCTCATAGTGGAGGAGCCTGACGTGGGGCTCGATCCCACAACGCGGGGATCACGCCCTGAGCCGAAGGCAGACGCTTAACTGCTGTGCCACCCACGTGCCCCATCAGGACTTTTGTATTTTATTTTCTTTTAAGATTTAATTTATTTATTTGAGAGAGAGAAAGGAGTGAAAGAGGGACAGAGGAGGAGGGAAGAGCAGAATGGGTGGAGGGCAGAGAGGGAAGGACTAACAGACTCCCTGCTGAGCATGGAGCCCAACTCGGGGTTCAATCCCAGGACCCTGAGTCAGACACTTAACCAACTGAGCCACCCAAGCACCCCAGGATCTTGTATTCCTAACTGGAGTAGGAAACATGTACATTTTTTCCTCATTTTATCATCAAAATTTCACATTATGCATAGCAATAATCATATTCAACAATATTTTTACAATGATCAGAGGTTGTGAAATAGGTAAAGCATTTCAAAAATACAAATACATGGTGATAAATTTATGTGGTTCTTCCTTTTTTATAATTTTTATTTTGTTATATTAGTCACCATAGAGTACGTCCCCAGTTTTTGATGCAATGTTCCATGATTCACTATTTGCGTATAACACCCAGTGCACCATACAATATGTGCCCTCCTTAATAACCATCACTGGCCTATACCAATCCCCCACCCCCTCCACTCTGAAGCCCTCAGTTTGTTTCCCAGAGTCCATAATTCCTCATGGTTCATTCCCCATTCTGTTTACCCCCCCTTCATTCTTCCCTTCCTTCTCCTACCAATCTTCCTATTTCTTATGTTCCATAAATAAGTGAAGCTATATGATAATTGTATTTCTCTGCTTGACTTATTTCACATAGCATTATCTCCTCCAGTCCCCTCCATGTTGCTGCAAATGTTGTGAAATCATTCTTTCTGATGGCTAAGTAATATTCCATTATATAAATGGACCACATCTTCTTAATCCACTAATCTGTTGAAGGGCATCTCAGCTCCTTCCACAATTTAGCTATTGTGGGCAATGTTGCTATGAACATTGGGGTCCATATGGCCCTTCCCTTCACTACGTCTATATATTTGGACTGAATACCCAGTAGTACAATTACTGGGTCATAGGGTAGCTCAATTTTTAACTTTTTAAGGGACCTCCACACTGTTTTCCAAAGTGGCTGTACCAATTTGCATTCCCACCAACAGTGTGAGAGTGATCCCCTTTCTCCACATCCTCTCCAACGTTTGTTGTTTCCTACCTTGTCCATTTTTGCCATTCTAACCGGCCTAAGGTGGTATCTCAATGTGGTTTTGATATGATTTTCCCCGATGGCTAATGATTTTGAACATTTTGTTCATGTGTCTATTAGCCATTTGTATGTCTTCATTGGAAAAGTGTTCATATATTCTGCCCATTTTTTGATTTGATTATTTGTTTCTCTTGTATTGAGTTTGTGAAGTTTTTTGTAGAACTTGAATACTAGTCTTTTATCTGTAGTGTCATTTGCAAATATCTTATCCCATTTGGTGAGCTGCCTCTTGGTTTTTTTGACCGTTTCGTTGGCTGTGCAGAAGCTTTTTATCTTGATGAAGTCCCACAAGTTCATTGTTTCTTTTGTTTCTCTTGCCTTTGAAAATGTGTCATTAAAAATTTGCTGTGGCTGATGTCAAAGAGGTTGCAGCCTATGTTCTACTCTATGATTTTGATGGATTCCTGTCTCACATCAAGGTCTTTCATCCATTTGGATTTTATCTTTATGTATGGTGTGAGAGAGTCATCAATTTTCATTCTTTTGCATGTAGCTGTCCAATTTTCCCAGCACCATTTATTGAAGAGACTGTCTTTTTTCCACTGGATGTTTTTTCCTGTTTTCTCAAAGATTAGTTGCCCAAAGAGCTGAGGGTCCATTTCTGGGTTCTCTATTCTGTTCCATTGGTCTATGTGTCTGTTTTTGTGCCAGTACCATGCTGTCTTGGTGATCACAGCTTTGTAGTATAGCTTGAAATCTGGCAACTTGATGCCTCCAGCTTTATTTTGCCTTTTCAGCAATTCCTTGGTGATTCATGGTATATTCTGGTTCTACACAAATTTAAGGGCAGTTTGTTCCAGTTCTTTGAATAATGTCATTTGTATTTTGATTGGGATGGCATTGAAAGTGTAGATTGCTCTGGGTAGCATAGACATTTTAACTATGTTAATTCTTCTGATCCATGAGCATGGAATATTTTTCCATCTTTTTGTCTCTTCTTCAATGTCTTTCAAGAGTGATTTATAGTTTCTAGAATATAGATCATTTACGTCTCTGGTTAAGTTAATTCATGTCATAGAGGAATTCTCAAATATTATATCCAAGGATACAATATTGAAAGTGGCCAGGAGGAAAAAAATTCTTACCTACAGAGGTAAAAATATCAGAATAACGTTAGACCTGTCTACAGAGACCTGGCAGGCTAGGAAGGGTTGGCAGGGTATTTTCAAAGCTCTATTTGAGAAGAAAATGCAGCCAAGGATCCTTTATCCAGCAAGGCTGTCATTCAGAATGGATGGAGAGATAAGGACCTTCCAGGACTGGCAGAAACTGACTGAATTTGTAACCACCAAACCAGCCCTACATGAGATATTAAGGGGAGTTCTATAAAAGTAACAAGGCCACAAGAGTGATACAGAACAGAAATTTACAATCCATAGAAACAAAGACTTCACAGGCAACATGACATCATTAAAATCATATCTCTCAATAATCTGTGTATGTGTGTGTGTGTATATATACTAATTTGACAGAAAAATTTTTTAAAGATTTTATTTATTCATTTGAGAGAGAGTGAGAGAGAGATAGAGCACAAACAGAAGAGGTAGAGGCAGAGGGAGAAGCAGCTTCACTCCTGAGCTTGTAGCCTGATGCAGGGCTTGATCCCAGGACCCTGAAATCATGACCCAAGACCTGAAGGCAGACATTTAACCCTCTGAACCACCCAGGTGCCCCAATTTGACAGAAATTTAAAGTATATTTAATTCTGTCAGGACGTCATGGGTAATTGGGTGTGGTTGATATGTCTGATGATCAAAGAGAGCAGAGCAATAAGAAGGCAAGTGGCTGAATAACCACCCTCTGAACATTGTATTGTATGTAAAGATTCAGATTATGCACAGAACACCCATGTACTAGTCAATAAAATAATAAAAGAACTACATTAAGAGAAGTTTTTTATCATTATATTTTGAAGAGAGTAAGTCTAAGATATATTCTAGAGCTTTTACTTGGCTGAGGGAAATGGTTTGGGGGCATATGTTGATTCAGAAATTTAGTGAGATAGTCAGTATACTGAAAGCCAAGTTACACATACAACCACAACTGCTGGTATGTTTCCATTTTAGATTATGTCATTTTTGTCAATTAAACATTTAACATTTTTGAATGGGTTATGATCAATAGGCAATAACACTGTGTATGTGAATTTGTGTGTGTTATAAGTGTGTATAAAATCTGTAACCAGTTTTCATAACTCCTTTTGGAGTACATTCATATTATATTATCAGGTCATTAATTTTTTATTTCCTTTACACTTTTTATAATGTGTTGATAATACCAAATTACTCTGATAAAGGATACTATTATTAATGTAACTATACCAAAGATGTGTTTCAAAAATAGGATTATTTACTAAAAAAGTTACCAATTATAAAGGTATTAGTTGAAAAATATGAAAATGATTTAAGTTCATGATAAATAATTAAGGAGATTTTAAAAATATCTATGTTACCAAAAATGTGTTACTGCACATTTAACCATGAAAGGAAGAAAGAGAGGAAAGTGTTAGAGAAAAACTGCAAACACAGCCACAAAACAAGTGACAAAAATACATATATATGTATTTAGCTATAAATAAATATATTAATATATATTTATTACATATATTAAATAATAAATATATAGTAATATATAAATATATAAAACTATAATACATATAAATAATGTATTTTTATATATAAACATATATACATATATATACACATATATACATACACTATATATATGTGTATATATATATACATATATATCAATACTACTTTGAATGTAAATGGGCTAATGGCTCCAATCAAAGGACATAGTCTGTCAGAAGGGAAAAAAAAATCAAGGGCCATTTATATGCTGCTGATAAAAGACTCATTTTAACCCTAAAGATTCTTATAGATTGAACAGAAAGGGATGCAGAAACATCTACCATGCAAATGGATGTCAAAAGAAAACTGGAATGGGAGAATATATTTACAAATGATGCTACAGATAAAAGACTGGTATCCAAGATCTACAAAGAACTTCTCAAACTCAATACGTGAGAAACAAATCATAAAATGGGCAGAAGATATGAACAGACACTTTTCTAATGAAGACATACAAATGGCTAACAGACACATGAAAATATGTTCAAAATCATTAGCGATCAGAGAAATTAAAATCAGAACCACACTGAGATACCACCTAACACCAGTTAAAATGGCAAAAATTGCCAAGTCAGGAAACAACAAATGTGGAGAGGATGTGGAGAAACAGGATCCCTCTTACATTGTTGGTGATAATGCAAATTGGTACAGCCACTCTGGAAAACAGTGTGGAGTCCCTTAAAAAGTTAAAAATTGAGCTACCCTATGACCCAGCCATTGCACTACTGGGTGTTTACCCCAAAGATACAGACACAGTGAAGAGAAGGGCCATATGCACCCCAATGTTCATAGCAGCATTGTCCACAATAGCTAAATCGTGGAAGGAACCCTGATGCCCTTCAACAGATGACTGGATTAAGACGCTATGGTCCATATATACAATGGAATATTACTCAGCTGTCAGAAAGAACGAGTTCTCAACATTTGCTGCAACATGGACGGCACTGGAGGAGATAATGCTAAGCAAAATAATTCAAACAGAGAAAGACAATTATCATATGGTTTCACTCATTTGTGGAACATAAGACGTAGGAAGATTGGTAGCAGATGAAAGGGAAGAAGAAAGGGGGGTAACAGAAGGGGGAATGAAGCATGAGGGACTATGGACTCTGAGATACAAACTGAGGGCTTCAGAGGGGAGGGTGGTGGGGGAATGGGATAGGCTGGTGATGGGTATTAAGGAGAGGATGTATTGCATGGTGCACTGGGTATTATATGCAAGTAATGAATCATGGAATTTTACATCAAAAACTAGGGATGTACTGTATGGTTACTAACATAATATAATAAAAAATAAAAATAAAAATATAAAAAACAGAAATGACACTATATAATAATAAGAGGGATAATCTAGCAAGAAAATATAACAATTGTAATTATGCACCCAACATGACAGCACCCATATACATAGAACACTTAATAATAAACATTAAGGAACTGATTCATAGTAATACAATAATAGTAGACGATTTTAAAAATCCATTTACATCAGTGGACAGATCATCCAAACAGAAAATTGACAAGTTGAGGCTTCTGGGTGCTCAGTCAGTTAAGTGTCTATTTAGGCTCAGGGCATGATCTCAGGGTTGTGTGATGGAGCCCCGTGTTAGGCTCCATGCATGGATCTTGATGAAGATTCTCTCTCCATCTCCCTTTGCCCCACTCTCATTATGGAAAAAAAAAATCAACAAGGAAACAATGGCATTGAATGAACACTAGATCAGATCGGTTTACCAGAATTTTTCAGAACAGTCCATTCTAAAATAGCAGAATACACATTCTTTCCAAGTGCACATGGTATATGCTCCAGAATAGATCACATATTAGGCCACAAAAAAAACATCAACAAATTCATAAAGATTGAAGTCATACCATGCATCTTTTTTGACCACAATCTCTGAAACTAGAAGTCAACCACAAGAAAAATAGACAAACAAACAAAACCAACCACAAGAAAAGCTCTGGAAAGTCAAGGTGCGCCTGGGTGGCTCAGTCGTTAAGCATCTGCCTTTGGCTCAGGGCATGATCCCGGCATTCTGGGATTGAGTTCCACATCAGGGTCCTCTGCTGGGAGCCTGCTTCTTCCTCTCCCACTTCCCCTGATTGTGTTCCCTCTCTCACTGACTGTCTCTCTCTCTCTCTTTCAAATAAATAATTAAAAGCATAAAAAAAAGTAAAGCTCTGGAAAGTTGAAAATAGATAGAGGTTAAATAGCATGCTAGTAAACAATGAATGGGTCAACCACGTAATCAAGGAAAAATTTAAAAAGTACATGGAAACAAAAGAAAATGAAGAGGAGGGGAAAGATGGTGGAATAGTAGGGGACCCTATTTCAACCGGTCCCTTGAATCAAGCTGGATAGCTACCAGACCATTCTGAACACCCACAGAAATAAACCTGAGATGTAAGAAGTTATATCTGATGTCTACAAAAAGAACATCTCTGGCAGTTGGTCTTGAGGTATGAAGCAAGAGCCAAGATTCTGCAGGCAGATATCAGAAGATAAACAGAAGGGTGAGGGAGCCTCTGTGCTCTCACCCTGGGAAGGCAAAAGCCTCCTGCCTGGGGACCGGACACAGACTACAGACCAGTAGTGATGTGGAAAGGACTTTAGGGCAGCCCCCTAGACTGAAACCTGGAGCTATGAGGGCACATGTGTGAACTGAGGGCGGCTGGCAGTTTTAGAAGCACAAAGAGCAGAGACAAGCCTGGCCTTGGGAGCGAGGTCTGGGAGTGCTGCTGTGGGATGTACAAACCAGGAGACAGTGGTTTTTAGCAGCACAGATAGAAACATAATCAGTGTGGACTGGAGAGCTCAGTGAAGAGCAGACTGGGATCTCTCTGTTCTGAGACAGAAGTTTGGATACAGTCACTCTGCTCCCTCAGAAGAGACACAGAAAGTCACCAGGAAAGCTGCCAGAGAAAAAAGCCACAAAAAACAGTTCTTACTGAGCCCACCCCCCCACACGGAGCAGGGCAACTCTGCCCAAACAAGGTTGCTTGAGTAAGAGCGTAGCAGGCTCCTCCCCCAGAAGATAGGCTGGAAGAAAAAGAGGCCCACATCCCTAAGGTATCTATAAAACAGGTGCAGCTTGCTTGGGTCGTGGTCAATAATTTGGACTCTGTACATCCCCTCAACCACATCTAATTGGAATGAATAAGAGAAGGAACCCCCAACAAAGGAAAGAAACAGAGACTGTGGCCTCTGCCACAGAACTAATGGATATGGACATAACCAAGATGTCAGAAATGGATTTCCAAGTAACATTTATCAAGGTGATATCGAGGCTTGAGAAAAATATTTACAAAATATAAAATCTCTAACCCTGACTGGTATGAGAACAAATCTGGCTGAACTTAAAAATGCTATGAATGAAATGCAGTCTAAACTGGATGCTTTGACAGCCAGGGTAAACAAGGAAGAAGAATGAATAGGTGAGAGGACAAGATGATAGAAAAGAAGGTAACTGAGTTGGTATGGGAAAAGTAAATCAAATTTCAAGAAATTAAGCTGAGAGATATTACTTACACAATGAAACATTCCAATATCAGAATTATTGGGATTCCTGAGAGGGTGGAGAAAAAGAGAGGTCTATAAGATATATCTGAGCTAATCGTACCCGGGAACGTCCCTAATCTGGGGAAGGAAAAAAGCATTCATGTCTGAGAGGCAGAGAGGACCTCTCCCAAGATCAATGAGAACAGACTGACACCACGACATATTATAGTACAATTTGCAAATCTTAGATCTAAGGAAACAATATTCAAAGTCGTCAAGGGGAAGAAATTTCTTATGTACAAAGGGAGGAACATCAGAATAACACCAGACCTGTCCACAGAGACCTCGCAAGCCAGAAAGGCCTAGCAAGACATATTCGGGGTACTAGATGAGAAGAACATGCATCCAAGGATACTTTATCCAGTAAGGCTGTCATTCAGAATGGATGGAGACACAAAGAGCTTCCAAGACTGGCAGAAACTGAAGGAATATGTGACCACCAAGCCAGCCCTTCAAGAAATATTAAGAGGGATTCTATAAAAGGAGAAAGACTCCAAGAGTGATACAGAGCAGAAATTTCCAGAGACGAGCTATAGAAACATGGATTTCACAGGCAGCATGATGATGTTAAAATCCTATATTTTGATAATCACTCTCAACATGAATGACTTAATGCTCCCATAAAACACCACAGGGTTGCAGATTGTATAAAAAGCCATGACCCATCCATTTGTTTTCTACAAGAGACTCATTTTGAACCTAAATATACATCCAGACTGAAAGTGGAGGGATGGAAAACCATTTTTCATGGACCTCAAAAGAAAGCTGGGGTAACAGTTCTCATATCAGACAAATTAGATTTAAGCTAAAGACTGTAGTTAGAGATACAGAAGGACACTATATCATTCTTAAAGTGTGTATCCAACAAGAGGATCTAATAATTATAAATATCTATGCCCCCAAAATGGGAGCAGCCAACTACATAAGCCAAATGTTAACCAAAATAAAGAGACATATAGATAATAATATGTTAAAAGAAGGGGACCTCAACAGTCCACTTTCAGCAATAGACAGATCATCTAAGCTGAAAAATCAACAAAGAAACAAGTGCTTTGAATGACATACTGGACCAGATGGACTTCACAGTTATATACAGAACATTCCACCCTAAAACAACAGAATACTCATTCTTCTCGAACGCACATGGAACCTTCTCCAGAATAGACCACATACTGGGTCACAAATCAAGTTTCAACTGATAGCAAAATATTGAGATTATTCCCTGTATATTCTCAGACCACAATGCTTTGAAATTAGAACTCAATCACAAGACAAAATTTGGAAGAAACTCAATCACTTGTGAGCTAAGGACCATCGTACTTAGGAATGTTTGGATAAATCAGGAAATTAAAGAAGAACTTAAAACAATTTATGGAAACCAATGAGAAGGGAAACACATCAGTCCAAATCCTATGGAATACTGCAAAGGCAGTCCTAAGGGGGAAATGCATAACCATCCAAGCCTTACTCAAAAGAATAGAAAAATCTAAAATACAGACCCTATGCTTACACCTTAAACACCTGGAGATGTAAAAACAAAGTAGGTCTAAGTCATGCACAAGAAGAGAATTATTAAGATTAGAGCAGAGACCAATGAATTAGAACCAGAAATACAGTAAAGCAGTTCAACAAAACTAGAAGCTGGTTCTTTGAAAGAATTAATAAGATCGATAAACCACTGGCCAGACTTATACAAAAGAATAGAGAAAAGAACCAAATTAATAAAATTGTGAATGAAAGGGGAGAGATCATGACTAACACCAAGGAAATATAAACAATTATTAGAAATTATTATCAACAACTCTATGCCAATAACTTAAGCAACCTGGAAGAAATGGATGCCTTCCTGGAAACCTATAAACTATCAAGACTGAAGCAGGAAGAAATTGGCAACCTAAATAGACTAATAACCAGTAATGAGATTGAAGCAGTGATCAAAAACCTCCCCAAAAACAGGAGTCCAAGGCCTAATGGATTCCCTGGGGAATTCTATCAAACATTCAACAAGGAAATAATACATGTTCTCCTGAAGCTGTTGCAAAAAAATAGAAACAGAAGGAAAACTTCCAAACTCATTCTATGAGGCTAGCATTAGTTTGGTCCCCCAAACAGGCAAAGAACCCATCAAAAAAGAGAATTACAGACCAATATCTCTGATGAATATGGACGCCAAAATTCTTAACAAGATCCTAGTTAATAGGATCCAAAAGTACATTAAAAGGATTATCCATCACAAGCAAGTGGGTTTATGCCTGGGATGCAAGACTGGTTCAAAATTCACAAATTAATCAGTGTGATAGAATATATTAATAAAAGAAGAGACAAGAATCAAATGGTCCTCTTAATTGTTGCAGAAAAGAATCAATTAAAAAGTGTTTCCTGATTAAAACGCTTCAGACTGAGGAGATAGAGGGCACATTTCTCAATTTCAGAAAAGCCATTTATGAAAAGCCCACAACAAATATCATTCTCAATGAGGAAAAGCTGAGAGCCCTTCTGTTAAGATCAGGACACAACAAGGATGGCCACTCTTGCCACTATTGTTCGACATAGCAGTAGAAGTCCTAGCAACAGCAATCAGACAACAAAAAGAAATAAAAGGTATTTAAATTGACAAAGAAGAAGTCAAGGACTCTCTCTTCACTCAAAACATGGTACTTTATGTAGAAAGCCAAAAAGACTCCATCCCCAAATTACTAGAACTCATACAACAATTCTGTAATGTGGCAGGATACAAAATTGATGCACAGAAATCAGTTGCTTTCCTATACACTAACAATGTACCAAAACCCATAAGATATATTGGATTAAACCTAACCAATGAGGTAAAGGATCTATACTGTAGAAACTACACAACACTGATGAAAGACATTGAGGAAGACACAAAAAGATGGAAAAACATTCCATGCTCATGGATTGGAAGAATAAACATTGTTAAAATGTCTATGCTGCCCAGAGCAATCTATATTTTCAACACCATCCTGATCAAAATACTAACGTCATCTTTCAAAGAGCTGGAACAAACAATCCTAAAATTCATGTGGAACCAGAAAAGACCCTGAATTGCCAAGGAAATGTTGAAAAAGAATCAAAAAGCTGGAGGCATCATGTTGGCTGATTTCAAGCTATAATACAAAGCTGTGATCACCAAGACATCATGGTACTGGCACAAAAACAGACACATAGACCGGTGGAACAGAATACAGACTCCAGAAATGGACCATTGACTCTATGGTCAACTGATCTTTGAAAAAGCAAGAAAAAACGTCCAGGGGATAAAAACAGTCTCTTCAATAAATGGTGCTGGGAGAATTGGACAGCTATAAACAGAAGAATGAAATTTGACCATTCTGCAACACCATACACAAAGGTAAACTCTAAATGGATGAAAGACCTTGATGTGAGACAGGAATCCATCGAAATCTTAGAGGAGAACATAGGCAGTAACCTCTTCGACATCAGCCACAGAAAATTCTTTCATGACACATCTCCAAAGGCAAGGGAAACAAAAGAAAAAATGAACTTTTGGGACTTCATGAATACAAAAAGCTTTTGCACATCCAAGGAAACAGTCAACATAACAAAGATACAACCCATGGGATGGGAGAAGATATTTGCAAATGATGCTACAGATAAAGGGCTGATATTCAAGATCTATAAAGAACTTCTCAAACTGAACACCCAAAATACAAATAATCAAGTCAAAAAATGAGCAGAAGATATGAACAGACACTTTTCCAATGAAGACATACAAATGCCTAACAGACACATGAAAAAAAGTTCAACATCATTAGCCATCAGGGAAATTCAAATCAAAACCACATTGAGATACCACCTTACACCAATTAGAATGGCAAAAAATGACAAGGCAAGAAACAACAACTGTTGGCGAGGATGTGGAGAAAGAGGAAACCCTCTTACATCATTGGTGGGAATGAAAGTTGGTACAGCCGCTTTGGAAAACAGTGTGGAGATCCCTCAAAAAGTTAAAATAGAACTACTCTATGATCCAGCAATTGCACTACTAGGTATTTACCCCAATGATACAGATATAGTGAAAAGAAGGTCCATATGCACCCAATGTTCATAGCAGCAATGTCCACAATAGCCAAACTGTGGAAGGAGCCGAGATGACCTTCAACAGATGAATGGATAAAGAAGATGTGGTCCATATATATAATAGAATATTACTTAGCCATCAGAAGGGTTGATTACCCAACATTTATATCGACATGGATGGAACTGGACGAGGTCATGCTAAGTTAAATAAGTCAAGGAGAGAAAGACAAATATCATATGTTTTCACTTATTTGTGGAACATAAGCAATAGCAGGGAGAACATTAGGAGAAGGTAGGGAAAAATGAAGAGGGGGAAACAGATGGGGAGATTAACCATGAGAGACTACGGACTCTGGGAAACAAACTGAGGGTTTTAAAAGGGAGAGTGGGGGGATGTGTTACCCCAGTGATGGGTATTAAGGAGGGCATGTATTGCATGGAGCATTGGATGTTATATGCAAACAATGAATCATGGAACACTACATCAAGATCTAATGATGTACTGTATGGTGACTAACATAACATAATTTAAAAAAAGAAAGAAAGGAAATGAAGACAATGCAGTCCAAAATACATCAGCAAATCTGTTCTAAGCGGGCAGTTTATAGCAATACAGGTCTCCCTCAAGACGTTAGGAAAATCTCAAACACCTTACCTTACACCTAAAGGAACTAGAAAAATAATTCAAACAAACCCAAAACTAGGAAAAGGAAGGAAATAATAAAGATTAGAGCATAAATAAATGAATTATATAGAAAATGAATATATAATAGAACAGATCAATAAAACTAGGAGTCGGTTCTTTGGAAGGCTCAATTAATTGATAAATTTCTAGGGGCATCTGGGTGGTTCAATCAATTAAACATCTGAATCTTAATTTTGGCTCAGGTCATGATCTCAGCGTTATGAGATTGAGCCCTGTGTGTGGCTCCCTGTTCAGCGGGAAGTGTACTTGAGATTCCCTCTCTTTCTCTTCCTTCCCCCCCACCCCAGCCTCTCACTCACTGTCTCAAATAGCTAAATATAATCTTTTAAAAAATTGGCAGAGGTCTAGCCAGACTCATCAAAAAAAGAAAAATAAAAAGAACAGACACAAAAGAACAATAATCAGACATGAAAGAGGAGAAATAACCAAAAACCACAGATATACAAAGATAACATTATGAATAGCAACATGCTGACAAATCAGCAAAAACAGAAAAAAATGGATAAATTCCTAGAAACATACAGTCTACCAAAACTGAAGCAGGAAGAAATAGAAAATGTGAACACATTGATTACCAACAAGTTGACTGAATCAATTATACATGCACACACACACATACATACACATAACAACAAACTCATGAGAAACAAAATTACAGGACCAGTTGGCTTCACAGGTGAATTCTACCAAAAATTTTTTTTAAATGTTATCTTTAATCTTTAAAATAATTCTAAAAAATAGAAGAAAAGGAAAACTTCTAAATTCATTGTATGAGACCTGCATTACCTTGATACCAAAACCATACAAAGAAAACACTAAAAAAGAGAACTACAGGCCAATATCTCTAATAAACTAGATGCAAAAATCCTCAATGAAACACTAGCAAACACAATCCAATACATTAAAAATATCTTTCACCACAATCAAGTAGAATTTATTCCCAGGATGCAAGTGTGGTTCTGTATTTGCAAATCAATTAACATGATACATAACATCAATAAGAGACAAGATAAAAACAATATGATTATTTCAAAAACAGAGAAAAAGCATTTGACAAATTACAATATACATTCATGATAAGAAACCTTTACAAAGTAAGTTTAGAGGGAATATATATATAGACATACTAAAGGCTATGTATGAAACCCCACAGCAAACACCATACTCAATGAATAAAAACTGAGAGCTTTTTTCCTATGGTCAGGAAGAAGACAGCAATGTCCACCCTCACCACTTTTATTCAGCATGGAAGTGGAAGTCTTAGCTACATCAAGTAGACAACAAAAAGAAATAAAAACTATCTGAATTGGTAATGAAGTAGTGAAACTACTGCTATTTGCAGGTAACATGGTACTATATACAGAAAACCTGAAAAAACACCAAAAAATACTAGAACTGATAAATTACTTCAGTAAAGTCAAAAGATACAAAAGCAAGGAGCAGAAATCCATTGCATTTCTACATACTAACGATGAAGTAACAGAAAGAGAATTTAAGAAAACAATCCCATTTACAGTTACACTAAAACCAATAAAACCTAAGAATAAACCTAACTAAAGAGGTGAAAGAACTTTACTCTGAAAACTATAAAACATTGATGAAAGAAATTGAAGACAAGACAAAGAAATGAAAAAACATCCCATCCTCATGGATTGGATGAACAAACACTGTTAAAATGCATATATTACCCAAAGCAATCTACACATGTAATGCAATCTAATCAAAATGCCAATAGTATTTTTCACAGAATGGGAAAAAAAGTCCTAAAATTTGTATGGAACCAGAAAAGACCCTAAGTGGCCAAAACAGTTTTGAAAAAGAAAATGAAAGCTATAGTATCACAATTCTAGACTTAAAATTATATTGCATAGCTGTTGTAATAAAGACATTATGTTACTGGCACAAAAACAGACACATAGATCAACAGAACAGAAAGAAAAACCATAAACAAAGACAATTTCATAGTCGGTTAATCTCCAACAAAGCAGGAAAGAATGTCCAATGGGCAGAATAACATTTCTTCAACAATGGTGTTGGGAAAACTGGTCAGCTATGTGGGAAAGAATGAATGGGACCAGTTTCTTATGCCATACCAGAAATAAATTCAAAATGAATTAAAGACCTAAATGTGAGATCTGAAACCATAAAAATGCTCGAAGAGAGCACAGGCAGTGATGTCTCTGACATAAGCTGTAGCAACTTTTCGTAGATACGTCTCCTGAGCAAGGGAAATAAAAGCAAATATAAACTATATGGACAACCTCAAAAGGAAAAGCTTCCATAAAGCAAAAGAAACAATCAACAAATATTAAAGACAATGTCCAGAATCAGAGAATATATTTGCAAATCACATATCCAATAAGGGGTTAATTTCCAAAATATATAAATAACTTACACAGCTCAATTCCCAATAAACAAATAATACAATTAAAAATGGACTAAAGAAATTACATTTTTTTCCCCAAAGAAGACATCCTATTGGCCAACAGACACATGAAAAGATGCTCAAAATCGTCATCATCAGGGAGATTCAAATCAACCTATAATGAGATACCACCTCATACCTGTCAGAATGGCTAACCCAACAAAAGAAAAAGTGTTTTTGAGGATGTGAAAAAGGAACCCTCTTGCACTGTTGATGAGAATACAAACTGGTCTAGACACTGTAGAAAACACTATGGAGGTTCCTTAAAAAGTTAAAAACAGACAACATACAATACAGTAACCACACTATGGGGTGCTTACCCAAAAAATACAAGAACACTAATTGAAAGGTATATATACAGTCCTATGATTACAGCACCATTATTTACAATTGCCAAATTCTGGAAGCACCCCAAGGTTCCATCCACAGATCAGTACATAAATAAGATGTGATATATATGTAAATATACACACACACATATGTACATATATACCATATATATATATATGTGTATATTAAAATGGTATATTATACAGTCATAAAAAAGAATGGGATCTTGGCCATAGGCAACAACATAAATGGAGCTAGAGTGTATTATGCTAAGTGAAATAAGCCAGTCACTGAAAAACAGATACCATAGGATCTGTATGTTAACTATACTAGAATATTTTTAAAAAGTAATAATAAAGGGTCTCCTGGGTGGCGCAGTCGTTAAGCATCTGCCTTCAGGTCAGGGCGTGATCCCAGTGTTCTGGGATCAAGCCCCACATCAGGCTACTCCCCTAGGAGCCTGCTTCTTCCTCTCCCACTCCCCTGCTTCTGTTCTCTCTCTCGCTGGCTGTCTGTCTCTGTCAAATAAATAAATAAAATCTTTTAAAAAAAGTAATAATAAAAAATAAAATTAAACTGGGAATAAAATGAGATGGCTTTATTTATTTCTAATTTTATTTGAGTACAGTCAAATGTAATGCTACATCAGTTTTAGGTGCAGAACTTGAGATTCCACAAGTTGAGATTCCACAAGTTTAAATATTATGTTGCTATGTCACCACAAGTGCAGACACCACCAGTGACCACACAGCAGTACTACAATATCAATGACTATATTCCTTACACTGTGCCTATTAATCAAAATGTGTTTATTTATTATTGTAGTGTGGGGAACACCCATCTTAGTGGAATCATAGGACATCTCAGGAAGAAAATTATAGAAAGAATATGTAATATTTAGGTTTGTGTTAGGTGATTGTGCAAGGGTTTTAGGAAGTGGGGTTTGCTTTGGATTGCTGCTGTCAGCAAGCATGAATAATTCTATGACAGGCTGCCTTAATAACTCCTACATAAAGGTGAACTGTATCAGACCAAGTCTAATGCAGTCATTGGTAACAAAGCCACAGTCATTCATTTGTAGGGAAGGGAAATGCTCAGTAGTTTTTGTGACTTGAGTTATGTTCATGCAGCAGCCCCTGGCCAAGTGCTTAAGTTAAGGATATGATAGGAAAACGTGTTTGTGACCTTGCGGGCTTCAGTGTAAATGTCAGAGCCAAGTGCCCGGGAACACCTGGCTTGTCCAACAGTTGGGAACGCCCAACTGTTTCAGGGCAGAACACTGCTGAAACCTGATTGCTCTTGACAATAGCCCACAGGGTCCACAGAAACATGTTTAAGAATAGGCCTCACTTGCTAAACGTTACATCATCTGATTCCGTGATGTACCACTATCCTGTGACCTTCCCCGTGATGCACTACTATTCACTAGAATGTAATAGGATTACTACCTTGACTGATAATAGGATTACTCCCTTGATTGTGACTGTGATTGCTTTTGATTGTTGCCAATAAATACGCGAGATTGCAGCTGTTCCGGCGATCACTGGTGGCAGTCGTCCCCTGCACCCACGCTCTCTTTCGCAAGCTAAACTGTCTGTGCCTAGTCCTTCTCCCAACTCAATGAATCAGTGGTGCTGCAGCTGCCGCGCTGCAGGCGGTGCTGCGGCATGTTCATGTTGTGTCCATGTTCAGACAGGATTGGGCAGGGTCTTGTTTTTGCCTTGGTCCATTGTGGTCACAGAGTTGCTGTGTTTAATGTTGATGGTATTAGTTTCCTATTGCTGATATAACACATTGCTATATCCTTATTAGCTTAAAAACACCAATTTATTTCCTTACACTTCATGTGGTGAGAAGTCTGAAATTGATCTCACTGAGTTAAAATCTAGTCATTGTCAGGTTGTATTTCCTCTGGAAAATCTAGAAGAGAATAATTTCCTTGTCTTTTCACTTTCTAGATGTCTCCTGTGCTCCATGGCAGGTGCCCTCCTTCACTGACCTTTGAAGTCAGCAACGTTGAGCTGAAACCTCACACTGCCATTTCTCTGATTCCTTCAGTTTCCTGCTCCCACATTTAAAGACACTCATGATTAGTTTGGGTTCATATTGATATCCCTCATAATCTATTTTAAAGTCAAGTGATTAGCAACCTTAATTCCATCTGTAACCTGGACTTTGCTTTCCCATATAAACCAACATATCCACAGTGTCCAGAAAATAGAACACAGACATATTTTTGCCTCATTTTTCCATTTTTATGGTCACCATAGAGCTTTCTGTGAACTTATGTATATTTAATAGAAGAACACCAAGGCCAGCTCCTAGCAATACCAAGGCATACTTATAGTGCCTGGTCAACTATGAATATCAGAGGCTGCCTATCTCAAGTGAACAATATTCTATTTATTTACCTAGATCATTTTTATAACATTTGGTGGGTGGATTTTTTGGGTAAATCTATCATAGTGTACTACTATAAATTTTTCATGTTGTATCCATTCGTGCACTTCAGTAAAATTAAAAATGTTAACTGCTTCAATAAAAATTGAAAATGTCTTTCCACTAATTAATAATTAAAGAAGTGTAATTTTACAATGATTGCAGTGACATATTGGGTGCTATTGAATTATGTAATTGAGTTTTTTTCCTTAGTCCTATTTATGTAGAATCATGAATATACACCTTTAGGCACAAGGCATATCACTCAGTAATTCCTCAATAAAAATAATACTTTTGATAGTTTTTAGTGCAATTATTAATATCATTGTTAGTCAATATTGCTGTCTTTTCTTATTTAATTAGCTTATCCAGAATCACCAGACTTTGGTGGGGGGGATACATTTCACTCTGTCCCCTATGTAATTACCAGATTTCCTTGACACATGGGTTATTACTGAAATATAGGCTAGCAGGATTGAAGGCACTCCTGGGTAGTTTACATACGTTACCTCATTTAACACTATTATGTAGCAGATATCGCTTTCAAGTTCATCATATCTTGATTTTAGCATTATGTGAGTCAAACAGGACATATCTTCAGGGATCAACTACCCTGAGATTTTAAAATAAGCCACATGGACTTGATAAATGGGGAAGGTGTTTTGTCATCTGTTTTCTTTTAAATGCCTTCCTACTGGCATTTCCAGAGCCTGGAGCTCAGAACTCCATAAGCTTCAGCCAGGTGACATTTACTTTGTAGTAGAATAGAAGCACCCTCTGAATTCCAAATAGTGATTTGGGTGTCAGAGCCATGGATCATTAGGCACCTTTTTACGGTGGCTTCCCCTGAACCAGGTGAGTTCCAGGACTTTAAAACTGGGTGCATAAAAAGTAAGGTCTTCTTCTCTAGTGTTTTTGGTTTTATCTATTTAATTCTATAATTTTAAGGACTGATAATCCATGGAAAAGCACCCATAGAAAAACAGAGAAATTAAAACATGAGTATTTTAGTCAGTGACAGCTTAAATATTTTCTATAACTCCCTGCCAAAAACATTTTATAAATTCTCAAAACATGGATTTGCTTCTCAATTAATAGAATATACAATACCATTCTGGATGTTATATTGTGTTGCATAGTGGTAATTTTAATACTTTCATGATATAACTTCTTATTACGCATTGTAAAGGAATAGAAAAATCTTTTGTGTATATAGGGTGTTTTTCACATTCTTTTGGGTTATATTTTAGAACATATATCAGTGATTCCAAGGGACTAGTGTAGTCTTACAGTTCTCACTTAACATTTTCAAATGGAAATATAGACAATTCTCATTATTACCCTGCAGTTATTTATTACTATATTCTAACTGGTAATTTATGTTACAAAGAAAAACTTAAATCCAGTAGTGAAGATATTAAAATAATTATTTTGTTTAATCTGTGTTTCTTTAATTTCCTCTGAGAATATACATTTTCTATGCTTACATAAATCTGTCTTTATCAAGTATTAATTATGCACAGTATATTGATGAATTTTTCAGGAAACTTGAGATTTGGTTCCTGCTCCACCCCCAAGTTAGATGAATGTATCGATTTCATTATATACCTCCTGTATTCATCAGTTCCCCCTAGGAAAATTGTGTTTTTTGAGTACATGAAAGCAGTAGTGACTGCTATTTACTGATACTTGCTAATTTCCAGTGATGAATTAAGTACTTTATGTACACTATCTTATTTTATTCTTGCAGTAACCATGTCATATAATTAAATGACTTACTTTTATTTGTTTTTATTCATTTCTTAAGGACCACCTTTTAAAACACAAATTTGAGACCCATAGGAAATAAGAGTGTGCTTTTACTTCACAGAACTTGCAATTGTTGGAATACATCCTAAAGTGTGCTCTGACTGAGGCACAAGGCCATGTGCTTAACCTTCTCAATTCTCCCTGCTTGAATTGTGCATGACGTGGAACCTACTGAGGGGGTGGTTTATGTAGCTTGAACTGTAGAGAGGACAAGTTCATGTGTTCCCTTGGTTTAATCAACATTCTTACAGTTACTTTATATGTGTTTTAATACACTCACAAATTTATTAAAGATATATTTATTCTGTATTTCCTGTTTGTAATGAGATTTATTTTGTAGGAAAACTGAGCCTGGGAATGCATCCATCCAGAAAAGTATTTAAAAAAAAGTTCCCTTTTTTGAATCCATTCATCAATTACATGAAAGATAAAAATGTAGTGTAGCCTATGACTTTGAGAGTCATTTATTTATTTAATTTTGTTTGTTAGTGTGTTAATCCTCTCACTATCAAGATAAAAAACTGAGAGAACTAACATGAACTTCAAAGGTTAATTTCCAGAGACTGGGTTTTTGATTGATGATACTTCATTGGTACCTGGTTTCTCCCCCTTGATTTTCCAGATAGAAATCATCTTCTCACGTCTCAGCTACTTCATGTGCAGTTCCAAAGTAATACTAGTGTCTACTTCTTTTAGTTGTTGTTATCCTGGATGATACATTGCATATTAAAGGGTTCTCAAGTCCCTGGAATATTATTTTCTACAACTTTTTTTTTTATCATCCTCTTTATGTCTGAGTTGCTACATCTGTAGTACACACATGAGAGTCAGGGTCATTCAGCTTTAATATATAGGATCTAATTGAAAAAAGAAGGACCACATTAGGACCAGCCCAAAATATTGGTGGGTGAGGTATTTAACATAAACATATAGATGGGAATGTTGAAGCTTTTCTATTTCTGAGAAAACCACATTGTAGTGTGGATAGAAATGAAGCAATGAACCTAAAAGGATGTTAGATTCTGTGTAATCATAGATTTTATACAAACAATATAAGAGGATATGATTTCATCCTATTTTTTTATTAGTTTCAGAGGTAGAATTTAGTGATTCATCAGTTGCAAACAACCCCCAGTGCTTGTCACATCAAGTGTCCTCCTTAATGACCATCACCCAGTAATCCCATTCCCCTAATCACTTTCCCTCCTGTTTTTAATGTGCAATAAAACAACACAGATGATTAGATATACTCTTGGATTGTAAATGTACCTTGTATTTTAAACCTGTGGATTTAAACACAATTGAATTAAATCATTGACAGGAAATAAGAAAGAATAAGTTTGTATCTTTTAATCTTTCTGCTTACTTTTTCTTAAACAATGGAAGATATTATTTTATGTCATAGTACAATTTTTTAAATATGTTACATTAAAACATAAGAAACTTTTTTTATTTTTTTATATAATTTTTTATTATGTTATGTCACCATACAGTACATCCTAATTTTTGATGTAATGTTCAGTGATTCATTCCCTGCGTATAACACCAAGTACACCATGCAATACGTGCCCTCCTTAATACCCACCACCAGCTTATCCCAGTCCCCCACCCCCCTCCCCTCTGAAGCCCTCAGTTTGTTTCCCAGAGTCCATAGTCTCTCATGGTTCATTCCCCCTTCTGTTTTAAAATTAATAATCAAAGAAACTATTTCCTTACAATGATTAAAATTACCATAGTCATGTGTTTGTTCTGTTTTAAAAATTCATAAATGGTGGTTTGAATGCAATGTCTAATCCAGACCTATTGTAATTATATGTCACTGAAATTATTCATAGATTTAAAAAAATGTATAACTTAATTGCATGCTAGTTTTGAAATAAATATTCATTTTACTTGAAAATGTTTGGGTGGGAAATATCTATTTATAGCTAATACATATAATAGTAAGAAAATTATTAAGGATAATCTTTGTAGAGATATTGTATTGTGTCATGTACTGTGCATTTATATGTATTATTTCTTAATTCTTAAAGAGAAAGATACTATGTTTCATTCCATTTTGCACATAATAAGACTGAGATTTAAACAGATGTAAATTTAAATTATCTAAATGTATCCAACTTCTAATCAGTAGAATAGGTATTTAAGCTCAGGAAGTCTAGTCCTCAAATCTGTACTTCTATACTCAGTGAAATTAAAGAAAATCATTGTATTGAGGGAAGGAGTAGGAGGATCAATAGTGCTATTAGTTCTCTAATTTTTAAAATGTGCATTATTAAATAAGTCACGTAACTTTCTGAACTTTAATTTCCTGCTGGATAAATATTTGTTGTAAAGACATTTAACATGACTTTTCATTTGGAAACACAAGATAGAATGAATGAAATGTCTGATATTATCACAATTTTTATTTTAAAATGCTGTTAGTTTAAAGTAATTTCTTCTTCAATCATAAATCCACATAGGATCTTCAAAATCATAATTAAGGTAACTTAACATCTGAAAATATGTATTTACGGGTAGTTTTAAGCATAGACACTAGATGATAGTTTCCAATACAAGGATACAATTAAACCACAACAGAAACAAATGAAGCCAGAGCTAGATAACTCTCTAGCAAATTATGAATTTCCTGAATCCAGAAACAAGGAGACTGACTTAAGAGTGATGATAACATGTCCAAATCTTACTAGTGTCTATCAATTAAGTTAGAAGAAGACTTTAGTGTTTTATCTTCCTATCCTTGTTATTGAAGCAATATGTAATTCATGTCTCCATCTCCAGAATACCTTGACTCTGGGGTGGCTGAATTGAAGAATGTTTACACCACTTTCCTGTGATTCAGGAAATCCATTAACGTGTGGATCTGTCTATTGACATCAAAAAGTAAAGAGAACTCTAGAATGCATATTGTAGGGTTAATATATATGAACACCATAGATGAAAGAGTGTTTAAAAACAATACCAATCTTACCATGGTTACAGTTTCAAACAATTTACATATCAAAACTAGTAGTTTTATCAGAATGATACAGAGATGGCTTATCATGAGAAAATCAATCAGTGTAATACAGCCCATGAACATGAAATGAATAACTTTTAAGCACCCAAATATATGCAATATAAAATGTAAACCTCAACACAAAAATAACATAACATTTTTTTTGCAAAGTATGTAAACAAAAATTTAGGACAATTTACATAAATAACAATTTTGTTATGAAAATTACTTAAATCTATAAGAAAAATTCAAAAACCCAATGAAATATGAACATAATATTTTTTTAACAGACACATGAAAAATGTTCAAAATCATTAGCCATCAGGGAAATTCAAATCAAAACCACACTAAGATACCACCTTATGCCAGTTAGAATGGCAAAAATTGACAAGGCAAGAAACAACAATTGTTGGAGAGGATGTGGAGAAAGGGGATCCTTCCTACATTGTTGGTGGGAATGCAAGTTGGTACAGCCACTCTGGAAAACAGTGTGGAGGTCCTGTAAAAAGTTAAAAATTGAGCTGCCCTATGACCCAGCCATTGCACTACTGGGTATTTATCCCAAAGATACAGACATAGTGAAGAGAAGGGCCATATGCACCCCAATGTTCATAGCAGCATTGTCCACAATAACTAAATCATGGAAGGAACAGAGATGCCCTTCAACAGATGACTGGATTAAGAAGCTGTGGTCCATATATACAATGGAATATTACTCAGCTAGCAAAAAGAATGATTTCTCAACATTTGCTGCAACATGGACGGGACTGGAGGAGATAATGCTAAGTGAAATAAGTCAAGCAGAGAAAGACAATTATCATACTGTTTCTCTCATCTATGAAACATAATAGCTAGGAAGATCGGTAGGAGAAGAAAGGGATAAAGAAAAAGGGGTAATCAGACGCGGGAATGAAGCGTAAGAGACTATGGACTGTGAGAAACAAACTGAGGGCTTCAGAGGGGATGGGATGTGGGTATGGGATAGGCTGGTGATGGGTAGTAAGGAGGGCATGTATTGCATGGTGCCCTGGGTGTTATACGCAACTAACGAATCATAAAAGAACTTTACGTCAAAAACCAGGGATGTACTGTATGGTGACTAACATAATATAATAAAAAATATTATTATAAAAAAAGTAAATAAATTTAAATATAAGTAGCAAACATACAGTACATCTTCAGATGTAAAGATTAGTAATTTCTCAGTTGCATATAACACTCAGTGCTCATCACATCACTGTGCCCTCCTTAATGCCCGTCAACCAATTGCCCCATCCCCCCCCACCTCTGTTCCAGCAACCCTGTGTCTCTCCCATAGTTAGTCTCTCATGGTTTGTCTCCCTCTCTGATTTCTTCCTGTTCTATTATTCCCTCTATTCCCCTATGATCCTCTGCGCTGTTTCTTATATTCCACAAATGAATGAAATCATATGGTAATTGTCTGTCTCTGATTAAAGTATTTCACTTAGCATAATACACTCCAGTTCCATCCATGGCAATACAAATGGTAAAAATTCAACTTTCCGATGGCTGAGTATATATACATACATATATATCAGATCTTCTTTATCCATTCATCCACCAATGGACGTCTCAGCTCATTCCATAGTTTAGCTATTGTGGACATTGCTGCTATAAATATTGGGGGCAGTTGCCCCTTCGGATCACTACATTTGCATGTTTGGGGTAAGTACGTAGTAGTGCAATTGCTGGGTTGTAGGTTAGCTCTATTTTTAACTTCTTGAAGAACCTCCATACTGTTTTCCAGAGTGTCTGTACCAGCTTGCATTTCCACCAAAAATGTAAGTGGATTCCCCTTTCTCTACATCCTCACCAACATTTGTTGTTTTTGGACTTGTTAGTTTCAGCCATTCTGACTGGTGTAAGGTGGCATTTCATTGTGGTTTTGATTTATATTTCCCTGATGACAAGTGATGTGGAGCATTATTTCATGTGTCTGTTGGCCATTTGTATGTCTCCTTTGGAGAAATGTCTGTTTATCTCTTCTTCCCATTTCTTGACAGGATTCTTTGTTTTCTGGGTATTGAGTTTGATAAGTTCTTTATACAACTTGGATACTAACCCTTTTTTATATGTCATTTGCAAATATACCATTCTGTAGGTTGCCTTTTAGTTTTGTTGACTGTTACCTTTGCTGTGCAAAAGATTTTTATCTTGAAGAAGTCTCAATAGTTCATTTTTGCTTTTCTTACCCCTGCCTTTGGATACATGTCTAGCAAGAAGTTGCTGCAACTGAGGTAAAAAAAAAAAAAGGTTGCTGCCTGTGTTCTCCTCTAGGATTTTGATGGCTTACTGTCTTTTATCCATTTGAGTTTATCGTTATGGATGGTTTAAGAAAATGCTCCAAATTCATTCCTCTGCATGGGGCTGTCCAATTTTCCCAACATCATTTGTTGAAGAGACTGTCTTTTATCCATTATATATTCTTGCTTTGTTGAAGATTAGTTGACTACAGAGTTGAGGGTCCATTTCTGGGCTCTCTATTCTGTTCCACTGATCTGAGTCTGTTTTTGTGTCAGAACTATACTGTTCTGCTGATTACATTTTTGTAATACTGCTTGAATCAGGCATTGCAATGCCACCAGCTTTAATTTTCTTTTTCAACTTTCCTCTGGCTATTTGGGATCTTTACTGGTTCCATACAAAATTTAAGATTAATTGTTCCAGCTCTGTGAAAAATGTTGGTGGTATTTTGGTAGGGATTACATTGAATGTGTAGATTGCGCTGAGTAGTTTAGACATTTTAACAATGTATATTCTTCCAATCCATGAGCATGGGAACTTTCTCCATTTCTTTGTGTCTTCCTCACTTCTTTCATAAGTATTTTGTAGTTTTTAGAGTACAGATTCTTAACCTCTTTGGCTAGGTTTATTCCTAGGTGTCTTGTGGTTTTGGGTCCAATTGTAAATGGAATCAATTCCATAATTTCTCTTTCTTCAGTCTCATTATTAGTACATAGAAATGCAACTAGTTTCTGTACATTGATTTTATATCATGCCACATTGCTGAATCCCTGTATGAGTTCTAGAAATTTTGGGATGGAGTCTTTTGGGCTTCCACACAAAATATCATGTCATCTGCAAAGAGTGAGAGTTTGGCTTTTTCTTTTCCAATTTGAATTCCTTTTATTTTATTTTATTTTATTTTATTTTATTTTATTTTATTTTATTTTATTATTTTATATTTTTTGTTTTCTAATTGCTGAGGCTTGGACTTCTAGTACTATGTTGAACAACAGTGGTGATATTGAGCATCCCTGTTATGTTCCTGACATTAGGGGTAAAGCTCTCAGCTTTGAGAATGATATTTGCTGTGGGCTTTTTGCATATACCTTTTATGATATTGCAGTATGTTCCCTCTATCCCTACACGTGTTGAGTTTTAATCAAGAAAGGATATTGTATTTTGTCAAATGCTTTTGCCGCATCACTTGAGAGTGTCAAATGGTTCTTGTCCTTTCTTTTGTTAACGAGATATATCACATTGATTGATTTGGAAATGTTGAACCACCCTTGCAGCCCAGGAATAAATCCCACTTGGTCATGGTGAATAATCCTTTTAATGTCCTAATGGATCCTATTGGCTAGTATCTTGGTGAATATTTTGGCATCCATGTTCATCAGGAATATTGCTCTGTATCTCTCCTTTTTAATGGGTCTTTGTTTGGTTTTGGGATCAAGATAATGCTGGCCTCATAGAATGAGTTTGCAAGTTTTCCTTCCATTTCTATTGTTGAAATCATCTTCAGAAGAATAGGTATAATTTCTTTACATATTTGGTATAATTCCCCTGGGAAGCTCTCTAGCCCTGGACTCTTGTTTATTGGGAGATTTTTGGTTACTGCTTCAATTTCTTTGCTGCTTTTGGGTCTGTTCAGGTTTTCTATTTCCTTCTGTTTTAGTTTTGGTAGTTTATATGCTTCTAAGAATGCATCCATTTCTTCCAGATTACCTAATGTGTTGGAATGTAGCTGCTCATAACATGTTCTTATAATTGTTTGTGTTTCCTTGGTCTTGGTTTTGATCCCTCTGAACACTGAGTGTGCAGAGTTAATCCAAAAGTTTAAGTTTAAAAGAGTTTCTGCTCAGTATCAATAATAAACTTGAAATTTAAACAAAATTAACTTTCACTTTTCTATGATTGATTATAATTATTGCCCTTAAAAATAACTAATAGTACTACATGGAAGAACTGAAACAAAAATTAACAGTTGGTGACAGTTATAAAGTTAGGGATTCAGTTATCTAAGAGCCAAAAAGCACTACATTTATATTATTTACTAGAGAAAGTCTTGCTGCATGTATGAGGCCAGAAATTATATTAATAGAAAATTAGAAATATCCTAAATACTCATTCATATATTATGCTATATGTAAATTGTGTAATAAAATGGAGCAGTATATAACTTACTAAGCCAAATATAAATATATATAACTGAAATAAACCATGAGAGTGATAATCTCATTATAATATCTTATTTATAGCTATTTTGATGAACAGAACATCTATATCATTTAAAGATATAATGGTTAGTGGTCATATGTGCTGGACACTGAAAACAATGCTAATATTTACAAAAGATCCTGCCCATTTAAAAATTTTGAACTGCTCACCAATTAATTTACATAGAAGCTAAAGAACGATTCAATATCCTATATATTATGAATAAATCACAAACATAATTTTCTTGGTAATCACTAATCTAATGCTGTCTTTAAAAGAGCGAATTTCTAAGGAAAAGAGAAATGTCACATAAATTTTGAAAGAAAAAGTCATTTGCATATACATCTAATTCTACTCCATAGATACTTAAAAATAAGAAAAATTAATGTTTGAGGCTTTGGGGTAAAGAAATTAAAGAAGATGTTTCATTTTTTTATTCACCAGTGATGCTGTGCTTCAGAGTAATTTGGGACATAAATTTATTTAAACATGTCATAATTAAACAGTTAGTTAATTAACCAACTAACTAGATAAGTAAAATGTAATCAATTTGCTGATTAATAATGTAATCTGTTAAAAAATAAATTTATCTCCTATATTTAAAGATATGTGACTACTGTTAATCCAGAGTGTTTAAGGTTGCAAGTGAAAACATTTTTTTAATATTCTCTGTGGTTATATGCATTTATGATATTTTTTAAATAATGCACACATTTAATTAAATTCAGCATTTTGTGAGTACATATTAAGTGTAATAATTAATTGTTGCAAGATCTCTGAACTGAGACAAATTCCCTGGCATCACAAGTACACACTATGATGACATGGCCAATGTGGTAGTATTGATACTGAAGCAATATCTGTGGTAGCTGTGAGCCTGGTATATGGAAACCATGTGCTGAATACACATGTAAAACAGAGACATATAGCCATTTTGTGTCCTTCACCTGCAAACTGAGTTATAGTAGTTCTACATTTAGTTTTGTGTATTTTTCTACATTAAAATATTCCTCATGGCATTGAAGGAAATCTTGAGAAACTAATTTAAGCACATGAGAAACATGAAAAAGTCACAATTAAGAGATATATCACGTCACTATTGACTAAAATGTGGGATTATCAGGCTCTTTCAACACAGAAATACAAACATCTTAGAAAACTGGAATTTCATAATATTTCCTAACACCATGAGTAAATTATGTGTGGCATACTAACAAGACATACAGAAGTAATAGAAATGTAATGTATACTGCAACAATACTTGTTATGCACTTTTCATAGGATTAAAAATACTGTGTAAGAACAGCAGAGATGTATGATAGGATGGTAAGGCAAATATTCTGTCACAAAGTGAATGATTAAAGATGTAATTATTTCTCCAAGTGTCATTCTATTTTCTCGTCATTTGACCACCTCTTCTTAAGTAAATGCCTAAACTTCCCTTCAAGCAACTCTCATTCCTTATCATTCCTTGTCTTCCAGGCATGACTGGAGCCATGGAAGATGCAAATGACACCACAGAGATAAACTTCATTCTTGTAGGGCTCTTTAACCACACTCTGACCCATGTGTTCCTCTTTTCCATGGTGCTCATGATCTTCCTCGTCTCCCTGATGGGCAATGCCCTCATGATCCTGCTCATCCATGAGGACCCCCAGCTGCACAAGCCCATGTACTTCTTGCTTAGCCAACTCTCCCTCATGGACATGATGCTGGTCTCCACCATAGTCCCCAAAATGGCAACCAACTACCTGATGGGCACCAAGTCCATCTCTCCTGCTGGCTGTGGAGCTCAGATCCTCCTGTTTCTCACTCTGGGAGGGGGTGAGTGCTCCCTCTTAGCGGCCATGGCCTATGACCGCTACGTGGCGATATGTCACCCCCTGCGCTACCCAGTCCTCATGAATCAGAAGCTCTGCTTGCATATGACTGCAGGCTCCTGGCTTCTGGGAGGAGTGGATGGACTGATGCAGGCTGGTGCCACTCTGAGCTTCCCTTACTGCCATTCTCGAGAAATCAACCACTTCTTCTGTGAGGCGCCCTCACTCGTGCGCCTTGCCTGTGCTGACACTACATTTTTTGAGTTTTTCATGTTTGTATGCTGCATCCTGATGCTTTTGATCCCTCTGTCTCTCATTTTGACTTCCTACAGTCTCATCTTGGCTGCCGTGCTTCGCATGAAGTCCACAGCAGCTCGGAAGAAAGCCTTTGCTACCTGCTCTTCTCACCTGGCTGTGGTGGGGCTCTTCTATGGGGCCATCATATTCATCTACATGCGGCCCAAATCCTACCATTCAGTGGCCCGTGACAAGGTGGTCTCTGCTTTTTACACCATCTTCACACCTGTGTTGAACCCCCTTATATACAGTGTGAGGAATAAAGAAGTCAACGGGGCTTTGAGAAAATGGCTGGAGAAACATTTTCTGGGACGTCTATAGTGAGAGTAATTTGATAAAGTGGCAGCAGTCAAACTGTATCTATATGAAATTTGTGTTATATCAATATATTTTTCTCTCACTTGGCCAATTTTCACTATTAAAAAACACAACTATTTCTTTAATATTTGGTAAATTAAAATTTACATTTGTCCTGCTTTCATACATCATTATGTATTTTTGTTCTGGACTTTGGACCTCAGCAATAATAGTAAGTGATTGAGGCACTGTAAATTAACGATAAGTGAGACATTGATAAAATAAAGGAGATTTTCAACTTTTAATGTCCTTGGGCCCTGCTCATGGAATCTCAAGGAAGCCAAACGTTAACTATTACCAGGTCAGGAAATTCAATCTGACCTGGGGACAGACTGTACATCTGATTCATTTATAAATAAAGCTAAGGGAGTTGAACCTCCCCAGTTCCCATAGGACTGAAGTCATACAGTCCTTCAGATAAAGTAAGTGCTTAGGTTATAGTCCTAAGATAAGGTCCATAACTTTCTAAAATGTCTTTCATCTAATGATTTGCAACATTTCTTGTTTTATGTCCTTAGTGAAGACTGTATCCCAGATAGTTGTCCTAACCTGGGCTGGGGAAACAAAAACAAACAAAAACAAAAACAAAAACAAAAACAAAACAGAACAGCAACAACAAAAATCCTTTGTTTTAGAGATTCTAAAAGATTTGCTCATTTTGTGTCAATAACACCAACTCTGTGTGTGTATGTGTGTGTGTGTGTGTGTGTGTGTAATTTTGAGGATGAATTATTTAAAGAGTGAATAATTAATTTAAAATATATCTTACCTTAATGTAATTTTGGTAAATTTCAAAAATATGTAGTTAAATGACTATGAAAATAATAGAAATCCTGTATGAAATATTGTCAAAATTTTTGCTTGAAGAGGATTTTGTGTGGGTATACATGAGTTAAAAAATCATTATGTACAAAGTAAGCAGATTGAACTATATACATTTAAATATTGTTTATATATCATAATCACTGGCTGGCTCAGTCAGTTAAGCATATGACTCTTGATCTCAAGATCATGAGTTCGAGACCCATGTTGGGTATAGAGCTTACTTAAAAAAATATACAGTAATCATGAAGCATAAAAGTGAACATCTTTATCTGAAAAAAGTAACACTAATTAAAAAATAATTCACACAGGATCAAATTAACCACATAAATCAATATAGACAATAGATTTATTCATAATAGTAATTAAGAAAAATTTCATTTTTCCATAGGTTAAAATAAACATCTATTTTATATTGACTTATATAGATAAAGTAATCTTTGATCACACCGAAAGTCTTAGGGCTTAAGCTATCACCTTCTTTAGTGGTTTTAAATTAAAGGAAGTAAATCTAATGACTTGGGAAAAGTCTTATAATCTTTCTACAACTTTTGAGGTGCAAAGTTTAGGATAATTAACATTTCAAAAAAAATAAAAAATATAACAAAGACCTATACCCTACATATTTTGATTTTAAGGAAATGTCACTTTAAAAATGAAGAAACCACAGTTTATTGTAACATTTCAGCTTCAGAGACGAGATTTTAGAATTTCTGAGAAATTCAGAATTCAAAAACAAACTAATAAACCAAAAGCAAACCAAAACAAAACTCAAATAAACTGTTAGCAGAAAATTAAGGGCCTTTAGAAGGCCATTGCTGAAACTAATTTAAGGCTAAATGTTCATTGAACTTGAACTAAAAAATGCGTAAAAACATCACTCATCATCAGGAAAATGCCAATCAAAACTATAATGATATATTACCTCACACCTGTCAGAATGGATAAAATCAATAACACAAGAAGTATCAATTGTTGGTGGGGCTGTGAAGGAAAAGGATCTGTCATACAGGATTGGTGGAAATGCAATCTGGGTTAGTCACTCTAGAAAACAATATAGAGTTTCCTTAGAAAGTTAAAAAAAGAACTACTCCATGATCCAGCAATTGCACTGGATACCCAAAGAATAGAAAAATAGTAATTCAAAAGGATACATGCAGCCCAATGTTTATAACATCATTATTTATAATTGCCAAAATATGGAAGGAGCCTATATGTCCATCGATTGATGAACGGATAAAGAAGTATATATAGAACTAGAGGCATTATGCTAAATGAAATAAGTCAGTCAGGGAAAGATAAATACATGATTTCATTCATATGTGAATTTAAGAAACAAAACAGATGAAAATGGAGGAAGGGTGGGAATACTCAAATAAGATGAAATCAGAGAGGGAGAAAGGCCATAAGAGACTCTTTACTATAAGAAACAAACTGAGGGTTGATGAAGGGGAGGTTGGTGTAGGTATGGGGCAATGGGCATTAAGGAGGGCACTTGATGTAATGACCACTGGGTGTTATATGCAACTGATGAACCACTAAACTCTACCTCTAAAACTAATAATACACTTTATGTTAATTAATTTATTTTAAATAAAATTTAAAAAAATGAAATCTTGCTATTTGCAACAAATGGATGGAGCTAAAGAGTATAATACTAATAAGAAAATAGGTCAGTCAGAGAAAGACAAATATACACTTGCACTCATATGTGGAATTTAAAAACAAAAAAAAATGCACAAAGGGAAAATATTGGAGAGAGAGCACAAGCAAGAAACAGACTTAATTATAGAAAACAAATTGATAGTTACCAGAGGGCAAATGGGTGGGTGGATGAACGAAATAGGCAAAGGGAATTAAGAGTGCATTTACCTTGATGAGCCCTGACTAATATATAGAATTGTTTTTGTTTTGTTTCATTTTAGAATTGTTACATCACTATATTGTACACTGGAAACTAATATAACATGTAATAATATAATATAATAATAATAAACTAATATAATAAAACTAAGTTTAACTATACTGGAATTAAAATTAAAAGAATAAAATAAAGCCTTATAGGATATAATCAGTATCTGTGTTCCTTCTTTACCTCCCAGTCATTTTTCATTGGGGTTCCAGGAAATGGCTGAGACTTTCCATGTTTCCAGTTCCTATGAGACAACTATTCTTTCTATGGTTCTATATATTGCCTGCCAGTCCCCATCCTGCTTTCATATTTTAAATGAAGGTCCCATTCATGAGCTACAAGAAGGCACATTGTCCAGATGTCTCCATTTCTCAAAGTGATGGAAACTTCCTGTGGTTGCTTGTTTCTTTTCTCTACTTAGCTCTTGGGTGTTGCCATCTCCTATGAAATTGATTTTCTGAAACCCTTTATCTCTGTTTGAAAATACATAAAGTGGTTTCCATTTTTGTAACTGGACATTTCGTAAGAACTTTCTATTTGAATGGAGAAGAAATCAAGCACAGAAAAAAAAAATGTTTGGAAAGTGACAAGCTTCTCAAGCATTTACTTCTCATGGTTATGGAAGAAGCAGCCATAAAAAAATGGGGAAAAAATAAAGCTATCTCTAAAGTCCTTAGCTTAGAATTGATAAAAAGATATTTCAGACCACATCACATTGAAAAAAGCACATAATTACATATCCTGCCTCATACATATGGAGTGGAAACTTCACTCCTCTCATGGAGATCAGAAGAAATCAGTGAATATTTGGAAAATTATATTTTTATGCAAAGATTCCAAAATATTCCAAATATACACCCTCAAGAAGGTGACTGAGAAAACCACTTAGCCACAAGAAAATCATTTTGTACAATTAACATGGTAAGTAGGCAATGAAGATATTGGAAAGGAAAAGAAAAATATTCCGGAGGAATGAGCCAAGTGTAATAATGAGAAAAAGTGGCGAATATGGTCTAAGGAAACAGAAAAATGCCTTTATTTATGAATGTTCTTCATCTAAAATATAGAAAGCAGCCATAAATGTGCCCATTGAGATTTGAGAATAGCTGAGAATCAACTCCTGTGTTTCTCCTGCTCTCCACTTCTTTATAGAACTATTTATTTGTGTTATCAGGACCTTGAATCACCAAATGTTTTGTGTATTTTGATGAATTGTATTTCACAGGTCATCTAAAAAGAGAAATTTATTTCTAGACCTGCTTGGTAACTCCTCATCACATGACTAAACACACATTTTGGTTGTCTCCTTTTGAGGGGTTGAACTTACTTTGTTGCAGAAAATTAAGTGAGCCAAACACTTGTTAATCACAAAAGAGAGCTCATTGATTCATGACGCTGGTTAATAATCTGGATTTCCTTCTTCTGGACTAAGAATCATACTGCACTTCCCTTGTCTTTGAAGTATGGGATGGTCTGCAAAACATCAGGGAAATAAGCATGTGTAACATCTGACTAGATGATTTAAGATCAAAATAACTGACCTTCCATGTCCGCTATTCACATGCCACAGACTGCTGATGTTCATGGTGAAAGAAGTGAAGGGGTGCAAGTTCCAAGATGATATATGGCACGATCAAGAATTTGATCTTTGTTATTTGATGACATAGGGACTTTTAAGCCATTGTTGGTTAAGTAGCATTTTTTCCAGTCTCTAAACACACTCATACATTCATTGATTTATTCCTGGTTCAGACATTGTGTCATTTCAATGAGAAAGTGTGGATGATCTCTGACATAACCTCTGACATAAAATATTAGCAATGCTGAAGTGAGATATGATAAAAAATGTATATGGGAAGAAAAAATTCATACACTTTTCTCAAATTTATTTGAATTACGTAGGAGTGCAATAATATAAAAGGAATTTGAAAAATCATATTTTTTATTAAGGTTTCTGTCTCTGTACTATATTTTAGTAGTCAAACTACTGCTTTGAAATGTAAACAAATTTGGGGGCGCCTAGGTGGCGCAGTCGTTGGGCCTCTGCCTTCGGCTCAGGGCATGATCCCAGCGTTCTGGGATTGAGCTCCACATTAGGCTCCTCGGCGAGGAGCCTGCTTCTTCCTCTCCCACTCCTCCTGCTTGTGTTCCCTCTCTTGCTGGATGTCACTCTGTGTCAAATAAATAGATAAATAAATAATCTTTAAAAAAATGAAATGTAAACAAATTTTATCCCTTCAGCTTTTCAAAATGGACACTGAGTGTATCAAAATAAGCTAGGGTTTTAACTTCTGTTGACTATGTCCCTCTTTAATAAAATCCCCATGAGAGGCTGAAAGTGATCATTGAATGTAGTGAATTTCTCAAAATTGTAGATATTCTAAGCCTTTGTCTGAGGCTCCACATGACCCCCTCCTCTCCAAAATTATTCTCATTTATAAATTGCCTTCTTCTTCAATAATTTAACAACTTTTAAAGATTTATTTATTGATTTTAGAAAGGGTGGGTGGGTAGAGATAGAATCCTCAAACAGCCTTAGTGCTGAGCAAGAAGCCTGACATGGGGCTCTATACCAGGACCCTGAGTTAATGACCTAAGCCAAAACCAAGAGCCAACAACCTAACCAACTGAGCCATGTAGGCACCCCATAAAATAAATTTTTAATTTCATCAGGAATATATGGCTGAGGAAGATAGTGTAATAAGAGGTTTCCCCGTTTATACTTCCCACCAACACCAATGTGCAGCTTTCCACTTATGAACTTGTATTTAAGTGACCTTTGGATTCCAGGTATTATGTTATGAAAAACAGATGGAGTCCAAGCCTGAGAATGACCTTTTTATGAAGGCATATGTACAACCATGTGCCACATTCTCCTGTTATGGTCCTGGTTATAGACTGAGAATGACCTCTGTAGACACCCAGTCTCCAATAGACTCAGCTACAGTTGTATATGGAGTTGGTCCTTATACCAGCACCATCCACCAAGGGATTTGGGAGATACCACACCCATCCTTGTCCCCAGATGCAGGCCCTCTAACTTTGACTAGAGTATTCTGAAGCAGCCCTAAGACTTAGCTCCCTGCCCACTGATCTGTTGTCCAGGGACATTCCTGCCTACCCAAGAACCTACAAGGGGCACAATAATCCAATGATCTGTACCCCGAGATACAAGTCACAGACACTCGTCACAGTTGACTCAATTTTTGTCCTGCTCAGCTATGATATGGGGCTAATCTTGCCTGAAGTAGGACGTGTCCACTTACCTGGTAAGAGCCCTCCCAGAAACTGAAGGGAGGGACTCCTATTCACAAATCTGGTTATGGTTTACCTTCTGTGGATTTTGGAGTAGAACTTTGTCTCAGTTGCATTCCTATTGACTATAGCCCTGGAAGACATGACTTCACCCAGGATTTTAGCCCAGTAATGTCCTTGGTAACAGGCCCTTCAACAAAATTATTAAAAATATCTGAGCTACAATAATTTCTTAATGGATACACAATATAAAAGGACATAAAGTCTGGCATCAATAGAATAAAATGTGAAAGGAGGGGTAGGAAAAAATGTAGAAGTTTTTATATGCTCCTGAATTTAATTTTTTATCACCTAAAATGGAGTGTTAGAACTTTAAGATGTTTTATGTATGCCTGGTAGTATTCACAATGCTAAAACCTACAGTAGATATAGAAGAGAGAAAAAGAAAGGAATCTAAGTATAACAGTACAAACAATCAAAAAATCACAAAGGAGACAGCAAAAAGAGAGAGGAACGAATTCCAAAACAGAGAACAATTATTTACCAACATGGCAATGCAATAGTAAGACCTTAAGTATCAATAATTATTATAAATGAAAATGTAGCAAATTCTTTAATCAAGGGGTCCCTGGGTGATTCAGTCATTTAATCATCTGACTATTGATTTCCGTTCAGGTCATGAGTGGCTCAAGATCATGAGGTGAAGCCCTTCATCTGGCTCTGCATTCAGGGGGGAGCCTCCTGGAGATTCACTTTCTCTAACTCTGCCCCTCCCCTGCTTGTATTTTCAATCTCTCTCTCATAAATAAATAAATGAATGAATGAATAAATGATAAATAAATAAATAAATAAATAAATAAATAAATTTTGCAATCAAAAGATTTAGAGTGGTTAATTCGATGAAATACCAAAATACCAAGATCCATCACTATGCGGTGTATATGAGACAGACTTTATCTCAAAGGGCACATATAGACTAAAACTGAATGGATTTCAAAAGAGATTCCATGCAAATGATTGTCATAAGATAGCAGGAAAAACTATGCTTATATAAGAGAATATATGCCTTAAGACAAAATGTATCACAAGAGACAAAAAAGATCAATAACTAACAATGAAGATTTATGTATGCACACAATACAAAATATATATATATGTATATATATATATATATATATATATATATTTGTGACCAATATCAACAGATATGGAGAAAAATCAACACAATGCAACAATAAAAGGAGACTGAAATAGCCCATTTTCAACAATGGGTGGATCGTCCACAGAGAAAATCATTAAGGAAACCAATGCCTTGTATGATGCTTTAGATAGAATTTACCTAACAGATATATAAAGAATTTTCAGTCCAACAACAGAATATGCAGAATTTGTCTCAAATCCATACACAACATTCTCTAGGATATATTATATATTAGGCTACAAAACAAGTTTTAACTCCTATAAGAAGAATGACTATAACAAGTATATATATATATATTTTTTTTTTTTGGTGGAATTTCTTTTTTTTTTTTAATGATTTTTTATTATATTATGTTAGTCACCATACAGTACATCCCCGGTTTCCGATGTAAGGCTCGATGATTCATTAGTTGCGTATAACACCCAGTGCACCATGCAATACGTGCCCTCCTTACTACCCATCACCGGTCTATCCCATTCCCCCACACCACTCCCCTCTGAGGCCCTCAGTTTGTTTCTTATAGACCATAGTCTCCCATGTTTCATTCCCCCTTCTGATTAACCCCCCTTTCTTTATCCCTTTCTTCCCCTACTGATCGAGTCATTCCTGAGCAGGATGGTTCTTAGTCTCCAAGTGTTTGAGTTTCTTCCAAATTTTTCCTTGTGGTTGAGTTCCAATTTCAGAGAGTTGTGGTCTGAGAATATGCAGGGGATAATTTCTATCTTTTGGTATCGGTTGAGACCTGTTTTGTGTCCCAGACCACGGTCTATTCTTGAGAATGTTCCAAGGGCATTAGAATAGAATGAGTATTCTTTGGTTCTGGGGTGTAGTGTTCTATATATATCTATGAGGCCCAACTCGTCAAGTATGGCATTCAAAGCCTTTGATTCTTTGCTTAGTTTTTGCCAGGGTGTTCTGTCTGTTTCTGATAGTGGAGTGTTGAGGTCCCCTACTATTAATGTATTTTTATCTATATGTCTTTTTATTCTGGTTAAGAGTTGGCTTGTGTATCTTGCTGCTCCCCTGTTGGGGGCATATATATTTATAATTGTCATATCCACTTGTTGAATACTTCCCTTAAGAATAATATAGTGCCCTTCTGCGTCTCTAACTATAGTCTGTAGTTTAAAATCCAATTTATCTGATATGAGAATTGCTACCCCAGCTTTCTTTTGAGGTCCATTTGCATGAAAGACGGTACTCCATCCCCTTACTCTCAGTCTGAATGCATCTTTGGGTTCCAAATGAGTCTCTTGTAGACAGCAAATAGATGGGTCATTTCTTTTTATCCAATCTGCAACCCTGTGGCGTTTTATGGGATGGTTCAAACCATTTACATTAAGACTGATTACTGAGAGATATGATTTTAATGTTGCCATGTTGCCAGTAAAGTCTTTGTTTGTATTGGCTGTGACTTTCTGTTCTGTATCACTCTTGGGGCCTTTTTACTTTTATAGAACCCCCCGTAATATCTCCTGTAGGGCTGGTTTCGTGGTTACAAAATTGGTTAGTGACTGGCGATTCTGAAATGTCTTTATTTCTCCATCAATTCTGAATGACAGCCTTGCTGGATAAAGGATCCTTGGCTGCATGTTTTTCTCTGAAAGAGCTTTAAATATGCTCCCCCAACCCTTTCTCTCATTCCAGGTCTGTGTAGACAGGTCTGACGTAATTCTGATGCTTTTGCCTTGGTACGTGAGAAATTTCTTTGCCCTGGCCGCTTTCAATACTGTATCCTTGCATCTAATATTTGCGAATTGCACTATGACGTGACGTGGCGTAGGTTTGTCGTGGTTGAGCTTGGGAGGGGTCCTCTCTGCCTCTTGGACACGAATGTTTGTTTCCCTCGCTAGATTAGGGAAGTTTTCAGCTACAATTTGTTCAAATATCTCTTCTAGACCTCTGTTTTTCTCCACCCCCTCGGGGATGCCGATGATTCTAACATTGGATCGTTTCATTGAGTCAGTAATCTCCCGTAACCTACATTCGTGGGCTTGGATTTTTTTAAGACCATCTTCTATTTTCATTTTTTCCTCTATTAACCCATCCTCCAATTCACTAACCCGTTCCTCTGCTTCTGTGACCCTGGCCGTCAGAGCCTCTAGTTTTGCCTGCATTTGGCTCATAGAATTTTTAATTTCTGTCAGATTCGCTCTCATTTCTGTCCTTAGGGATTCTATATTCTCAGTAACCTTTTCGTTAATAGTTTTTTCAATTCTACTCATCATTTTGACCATCGTTACTCTGAATTCCATTTCTGATAATTTGGTTACATCCATATCCATTATTTCTGTGGCAGAGGCCACAGACTCACTGTCTTTTCTTTGCTGGGGGGGGCTTCTCCTTCTTGTCATTCTGATGAAGAGAGGTTGCGGGGTTTCCAGAGCCCAAATTATTGACTGGGTCCCAGGCCGCGCCCCTTGTTTTATAGGGATCTTAGGGATGTGGGCTTCTTCTTTAAAGATTTTATTGGGGGAGGGGCCTGCTGCGCTGATACTCAGGCAACCCTGTTTTGGTAGAGTCTCCTAGTCCCCTGCGAGGGGTGATGGGAATGGGCACGCTGTGAGCCCATATTTCCAGGCTTTTGTTCTCTGGTGGCTTTCCCTGGTGGTCTGTTATGCCTCTTCTGAGAGTCAGAGCAGCAGAGGCTGAATTGTCACAGAACAGAGGGATTGCGGCCCATTCTCCACTGATGTTCTGGCCACTTTAACTCCATTACTGTTGGTGCTGCTCAACCCTGCAGCGTCCCGGGATGTGCGCCCCACACCCGGAGTCCCAGCCCTCACTTCCAGGGCTGGCTCGTCTCTGTCCTCTGTCCCCACGGGCTCCCAGATCTCCGGGTCTCAGTCTATGCCCCGTGAGCACACCGGGATTCCGGAGTTCTGTGAGAAGCCTGGTGGCGCTCTCCCGGCTCACCGGTCTCAGTCCGCTGTCTTGTGGGTGCCGTCCGTGAGTCCGTCCACCCGCTCCCCCGTGCAGGTGGTTGCCGCTTCCCAGTGCCCAAACGCGGCGGCTCCCTACCCCTTCCGTTTATCTTCCAATATCTGTGCGTGGTTTCATGGCTCCCCGCTTCGTACCTCAATACTCAGCACTGGAGATGTTCATTTGTAGAGATCCAGATGTATCTTCCTGCGTCTCAGGCTGATTCCGTGGTTGTTTAGGCTGGTCTGGTACCTATCCAGCTCGACTCAGGGGACCAGCTGAAAAAGGGGTCCCCTACTCCTCCGCCATCTTAGATTGTGGAATAAGTATATTTTCTGATCACATTGGTAGGAAAATAGAAGTCAGTAACAGAAGCAATATTTACAAATATATTAAATGCAAATATATTTATGGATACACTATATATATTATATATATATTTGTATTTCATATATAGTCAATATATTTGTATTTCCTTTATTTGTATATACACATATATTGCAGCAAAAGGATTTCTAACAGAACAGTTTATTGCAATAAAATCCTAGTAAATAAAAAAAGAAACATCTCAAATAAAAACCTAACTTTACACCCTAAAGAACTAATAAAACATACCAACCCCATGTTACCAAAAGAAAGAAGAAATAAAAATTACAATAGAAGTAAATGCAAATGAAAATAGAAAAACAGCAGAAAACATCAAGAAACTAATAGTTGTTTTTTAAAAGATGAAATTATTTTTGTTTGGTACACAAGATAAAAAGAGACTCAAAGAAAATTATAAAGAAAAAAGGAGACATAGCAACAGATAACAAAAAAGTACAAATGATCATTAAAAAAACTTCTATTAACAGTTATTCTAAAACAAATTGGATAACAGAAAATGAAAAAAAAGATAAATTCTTAGACACATCCAACCTACAAAGATTGAATCATAAATAAAAAATCTAAACGGAGAAAGGACAAGAAGACTGAAACAGTAAACAAAATATCCTAAAAACAAAAAGCCAAGAATTACTTACCTATCTTTATAGGTGAGTTCTATCAAACATTTAAAAATTAATGCCAATTATTCCCGAATTTTCTGTTCATGTATGCACACACACACACACACACACACACACACACACACAAATAGAAGAGTAGGGAACATTTGCAAATAATCTTACCAATCTTACCAGGGAAGCCTTGCTGTTAAACCAAAGCCACACAGTGACACTACAAAAACAAAACTACAGGCAAATATCCCTGATGAAGAGAGTTACAGAAATCCTCAAACCCAATTAAAGAGCACATTAAAGGAATCATACACCATGATCAAGTGGGATTTATCCCTGGGATATAAACATGGCTCAATATATACAAGTCAGTAAACATGATAAACCCCATGATAAACCATATATGTCACAAAATGATAGAAAAAATCATATTATCATCTCATTAGGTGCAGGAGAAACATTTGATAAAATGAAACATATTGTCTTTAAAAAACCCTCCAAACATTAGTTATAGAAACAAAACAAACAAAACAAAATGAAACAAACAAACAAACAAACAAAAAAACAACTCCACATAATAAAAGCCCTTTAAAGCACACCCACACTTAACAATATAATCAATACTAAAAATGCTGAAAACTTTCTCTAACATCAGAAACAACACAAAGATGATCATTCTTAAAATTTCTGTTCAGTATAGTACTGAGAGTTCTAGCCAGAACAATTAAGCAAGGAAAAAGTAGAAGACATTCAAATCAGAAAGAAATAATCTACTTTCTTCTTTTTACAGATTACATCATCTTGTAACCAGAAAAACACAGAAGAATCTATCAAATAGTTGTTAGAACTAATAATCAAATTCAGTAAAATTGCAGGATATAAAATCAATATACAATAATAAGTTTTGTTTCTATACACTATGATGAAGTATAAGAGAAGTTAAGAAAATAATCCATTTATAATAATATCTAATGAATAAATACTTTGGGAAAATTTAATCATGGAAGTGAAAGATCTCTACACTGAAAGCTATAAGGAATTGATAAATAGAATTTGAAAACTAATGAGGTACTGTATGGCGACTAACATATCATTAAAAAAAGATCAACATATTTTCAAAAGAAGTTGGAAATGCATATTGCTCTCTGAAACCTCTCCATGTTTAAAATCTGTCAATAAACTAAAATTCTGAAAAAATAAGAAATATAAAATAAAATATAATACTAAATATATTCATAATTTATTTTATATTTATATTATAAAAATATTTTTATATATTTACAACTAAAGAAATGAGGAAAATTCAAGCAAAGGAATAAGTTAGTAGAAGGAGATAAATACTGAAGATCTGAGTGGAAATAAATACAATAGATAATAAAAAGAAAATAGGGGAACACCTGTCTGGCTAAGTCAGTGGAATGTGTAAGTTTCTATCTCAAGGTTGGGAAATTGAGCTCCATGTTGGATATAAAGATTACTTAAAATATTTTTATAAAAAAGAGAAAATACAAAAATTTAACAAAGTTGAAGACTCCTTCTTTCATAAGGTAAACAAAATTAACAAACCTTTACCTAGACTCATTAAGAATAAAAGCATTCAAATAAGTAACATCAGGAATGCAAAAGAAGGTACATGTGATGCCACGTGAACTACAAAGTGTCATAAGATTATACCAAGAAAAATTACATGCCAATAAAATAAACAACTTAGAAAGATGGATAAATCCCTAGAAATTTACAATCTCCCCAGACTGAATCATGTAGAAAGAAAATCCAAATTGTTTCTTTATTTAGCTTACTTGTTTTTAATAAATAGTGCATCTGTAAGCCCACCAACAATCCAATCATTAAAACAGTAAAATTCTTAGAGCTCTTCAGAGCTTCTATCCTATTCTCATGCCTCCTCCATGTATCTGAATTTCTAGACTATCATTGCCTTGATATATTATTGCATTGCCAAAATATATTCATGGAAAATTATAGAATGCTATTTAAATTATAGAACCATCAGTGTTTTGAATAGAATAAAAATGTCTTATGCTGTAGGTTATTTGTTTTAGAACTTTTATTCACTTGACATTATTTTGCTATATTATTATAGCTGAATGTAACTTTGGGACACAGATTTTACTGTTAGATAAAACTCTTTTTTCTAAATTTTATCAAATACCTGTTCTATTTTTTTGGTGGGTGATAAACAATTTTCAATTTTATGCTATTATTTATGTTTCCTTTATGAATATTAATGTATATGTCCTTTGTTTCCCATGGTCAAAACCTTTTATTAGGTATGTATATGTGACAGGAATTGCTGGTTAATAGGATATGGAAATGGTTATGGTTTTGGAATTATGTCAAGTGGTTTCTAAAATTGTAGAAATAATTTACATTTGTAAGATAAATGTAAGTTATCCTGATAATCAACATCTCAAACGTTCAGACTGATTGATTAAGACATTTTAATTTTCAACAGTTGAATGAATCTGAATACTATTTAATTTTGAATAGTTTCCATGTTTGAAATTGTATACACGTGAACTATGTGTGTATTACATAAAATGATAATTGACATTACTTGCACATCTAAATTACACTCAGTATAATGCAGAAAAAATAAATAAATTTGTGTAGGGGAAGATAAATATATTTTCACTCTTCTAAATTATCAGCTGAGGTCTGTATAACAAAAAACAGATTGACAAAAGAAAACGTATACAAATATTTGATAAGCATCTTACAGAGCACAGAAGCTTTCATAAGAAAATGAAGAAGTATAGATGCAGTTAAACCTCAATGATTTTATATTAGGAGCAGTGAAGTGTGAAGAGTCATGGGAAATGTGATATAAGACAAAAACATGTATGAACTTCATTTAGAAAACTAACAGGTTTAGATTGCTCTCAGTGTCCTTCAGTCTTGAGTATCTTTTGATCATTACTTTAAATTCTCTATCAAGCTGGAGAATAGACACATGAAAAGATGCTCAATCACTCATCATCAGGAAAATACAAATCAAAACTACAATGGCATATTACCTCGCACCAGTCAGAATGGTTAAAATCAATAACACAGGAAATAGCAGATGTTGGTTTGGATTCAGAAAGAAGGGAACCCTCTTACAATGTTAGTTGGAATGCAAACTGATGCAATCACTCTAGAAAACAGTATGGAGGTTCTTCAAAAATTAAAAAAAAATAGAATTAACCTACAATGCAACAATACTATGTATTTATTATATGATAATGTCAATTGAACTTTCCTTTGGAATTTCATCTAAATCAGGGAACTGACTATGGATATTGGAGGAGGATGAGGAGGATGGTTGGTAGGGAATTTCTTAACTTTTTGGAGAAACAAGGTTCAAGATGTCTTTCGAGTGGTTCTAAAATAAACACTCATTTTTGCACTTTTCCTTCATCTATCAAGTAAAATATTGTTATTTATGTATTTAAAATGCATTATAGGTGACATAGTCTAACATGAGTACTTTAACTTTATGGAAAAGTTTTAACAGCATTTAATGTTACTGATACTTAGCAGAGTATTATCTTTTGAAATCAAAGGAAGGAGAAAAACTGATTAGATAACTTTGTATATGTTGAAGAAAAGTCCTAAGAAGTTTGCCTTTACTGAAAAGAAAAATATGTATTATTTATACTTATAATAAAATTTATTTGTATTTATATAATAACTATGTATAAACTTATATAAATAAATATGTATAAGATATATATATATATACTAATAGTCTACATTATATACTACATATATAGTGTATGCTAATTTGACAGAAATTTAAACTATATTTAATACTGCAGGATTTCATGGGTAATCAAGTGTGGGTGATATGTCTGATGATCAAAAACAAGTGAGAGCTAAAGGAAGGCAAATGGCTCGATAACCACACTCTCCCTGAAACTTGTATTGTATGTATAGGTTCAGATTATACCCAGAATATCCAAGTACTAGTCTCTGAAATAATAAAAGAACTGTATTAAGATAAGTTTTTATCATTAAACTTTGAAGAGAATAAGGGTAGAGTATAGTCTAGATCTTTTACTTGGCTGAGGGAAATGGTATGGGAGCATATGTTGATTCAGAAATTTAGTGAAACAGTCAATATACTGAAAGCCAAGTAAGATATATAACCACAACCTCTGATATGTTTCCATTTTAGATTGTCATTTTTGTCAATTAAGCATATAACACTTTTGAATGGGTTATGATCAATAGGCAATAATACTGTTTATGTGTATTTGTGAGTGTGTTATGTGTATAAAATCTGTAAATGTCTAGTTTTCAAAACTCCTTTTTGGGTATATTCATATATACGCATATATCAATAATTACTTTGAATGTAAATGGACTAACTGCTCCAATCAAAAGATATAATATGTCAGAATGGATTAAAAAACCAAATCCATTTATATGCTGCCTATAGGAGACTCATTTTAACCCTTAAGATACTTACAGATTGAAAGGGAGGGTATGCAGAAACACGTACCATGCAAATGGATGTCAAAAGAAAGCTGTAGTAGCAATATTTATACTGGACAAAATTGGTTTTAAAACAAAGATTGTAACAAGATACAAAAAAAGACACAATGTAATAATAAAGGTGATAATCCAACAACGAAATGTAATAATTTTAAATATTTATGCACTCAACATGACAGCACCCAAATACATAAAACAGTTAATAACAAACATTAAGGAACTAATTCATGGTAATACAATGATAATAGAGGACTTTTAAACTCCACTTACATCAGTGGACAGATCATCCAAAGAGAAAATCAGCAAGGTAGGGCTACTGGGTGACCCACTCAGTTAAGTGTCTGACTCTTGATTTAAGCTCAGGTCATGATCTCAGGTTCTGAGATGGAACCTCATGCCAGTCTCCACACTGGGCACGGAGCCTCCTTCAGATTCCCTCTCTCTCTCTTCCTCTGCCCTTCACCCCACTCTAAAAGAACAACAACAACAACATAACAATGGCTTTGAATGAAGACTGGACCAGATGGTTTTAACAGAATTATTCAGAACAGACCCAAACAGCAGAATACACATTCTTTTCAAGTGCACATGGGATATTCTCCAGAATAGATCACACATTAGGCCACAAAAAAGCATCATCAAATTCAAAAAAAGCAAAGTCATACCATGAGACTTTTCTGACCACATGGTATGAAACTAGAAATCAAACACAATGGGAAAAAAAAAAAAAACTCTGGAGAGATCAAAAATATATGGTAGTTAAATAGCATGGTACTAAACAATGAATAGTTCAACCAATAATAAAAAAAAAAAAAGTAAAAAGTACATGGAAACAAAGGAATATGAAGACAATACAGTCCAAAATCTCTAGGATACATCAGCAAAAGCTGTTCTAAGAGGGCAGGTTTTACCAATACAGGCCTAACTCAATAGGGAAGAAAAATCTTGAACAATGTAACATTGCACCTAAAGGAGCTAGAAAAATAATTCAAAAAAAACCCAAAACTAACACAAGGATGAAAATTATAAAGATGAAAGCAGAAATAAATGATATAGAAAATGAATCAACAGTAGAACAGATCAATGAAACCAGGCGCTGGTTCTTTAAAAAGATCAAGTAAATTGATAAAGCTCTATGGGTGCTTGGGTGTCTCAGTCAGTTAAGTATCCGACTCTTGATTTTGGCTCATGTCATCATCCCAGGGTTGTGAGATTGAGCCTTGTGTGGGGCTTCCCACTCAGTGGGGAGTCTGCTTGAGATTCTCTTTCTTCCTCTCCCTTTGCCCCTTCCCCCACTCTCTTGGTCAGGCAATCTCTCTCTCAGATAAATAAATAAAATCTTTAACAACAGATTAATGGATAAAGAAGATGTGGTTCATATATACAATAGAATATTACTCAGCCATCAGAAAGTATGGATACCTACCACTTGCACCAACATGGATGGAATAGGAGGGGATTATGCTAAATGAAATAAGTCAAGAAGAGAAAGACAATTATATGATTTCACTCATATGTGGAATAAAGGAATAGCACAGAGGACCTAGGGGAAGGGAGTGAAAACTGAATGCAAAGAAATCAGGGGAAAAAATATGAGAAATTCTGGACTCCAGGAAACAAACTGAGGGTTACATAAGCGGGGGGATGGGGGGCTGGATGGGGAAACCAGGCGGTGGGTATTAAAGAGGGCATATGAGGTGATGAGCAACAGGTGTTATATGCAACTAATGAATCATTGAACACTACATCAAAACCTAATGATGTACTATATGTTGGCTAACTGAACATAATAAAATAATGATAAAGCTCTAGCCAAATTCATCAAAAAAAATGAAAGGAGAGAAATAAACAAAATTACAGGAGAGAGGGGAAATAACATCCAAGATCACAGAACTATAAACAATAACAAGAAAATATTATGGTAGAAGGCAAAATGGCAGAAGAATCCCCATTCTTGATGAATCACGTTTCATCCATTCTCTTGAATTTAGCTAGATAACTATCAAATCATTCTGAACACCCATAAATTCAACCTGAGATGTAAGTAAAGAATATCTGGGTGGCGCTTGGGTAGGACAGTCATTAAGCGTCTTCCTTTGGCTCAGGGTGTGATCCTGGCGTTCTGGGATCGAGCTCCACATCAGGCTCCTCCACTATGAGCCTGCTTCTTCCTCTCCCATTCCCCCTGCTTGTGTTCTCTCGCTGGCTGTCTCTCTGTCAGATAAATAAATAAATCTTAAAAAAAAAAAAGAATATCTGGAACTCTATACGTGGAAAAGTGACAACTTTTTGCAAGGTAGAACATGTGGAGAAGTGAATCTGAGGGGAGATATCAGAGGATAAACAGTAGGGGGGAGGGAGCCTCAGTAAACCAGGTACCAGAAAGTGATATAGGCCCAGAGAGAAAAATCCAAAGCCTTAGAAATTCTCTCCAGTGAGAGACATCCCTGCCTGAGAAGAGCTCAGGGCATGAAAAGGGACAAAATTCTAGGTGGGACAGTGTGGTCTCAGGATGGCTGGGGTCACAGAAATGATGAGTGTGCCTGAGTGGTATAGTTCCTACGCTTTGGAATGAGAAACTGGTAATAGTCAACAAGTCTGGGAGGGGGCGTTCAGCTTGGTTCACCATAAACTGAGAGCCAGGACTCAATTGGGTGGCAGTTCTCTGCATGGGGACCATGCAAAGGATAGGAACTTGGGGACCCTCTGCCTTCCCCTGGGAGGTACAGAGTGGGTGAGCCAACAGTTTGGCAACTCTTCTCTGATCCAGGGCCCTACAAGGTGAATTAACACAGGACCCTCCTACTTTCCCCAGGAGATTGGTGTGAATGGGCACTGCAGGAGCCTTCAGAGTTTGGCACACAAAAGAGTGAAGACTGCTTATTCTTGAGGGTTTACTGAAGAGAGAGGACCCAGATCTTTCAGGTCTGTGGCTGGAGATCAGTCATGGCCATTTTTATTTTGATTCTCTAAAGAGGTACAGAAAGCCCTCAGGGAACAAACGCCACACAGTGGACCACCTTACACTGAGCCTGCTCCCCTGCCAAGGGGTGGTGCAACTATGTTCAAGCAAAGACACCTGAGTAGGAGTGCAGCAGGCCCCTCCCCCAGAAGACCAGGTGGAAAAATAGGTGAAAAGCAATTTATGGACCACACAAGATTCTAAAACACTAGCATTAGGGAAAATAGTATGCAAAACTCGAGATTTTGTCTCATGACTCTTATCTTTCTGTTTAAAATTTTCTATTTTTTTCATCTATTTTCCCTTTTCTACTATTTTTATTTTTATCAACTCTTCATTTTTAAGTCTTTTTTTTTAACTTCCCCTTTTTACATTTACATTTTACAGATATATATATTTTTTTTTTTCATTTTTGGCTTCCTTTCACTCTATTCAATTTTAGTTTGGTGTATATATAAGTTTGGTTTTCATTACAATTTTGGGACATAGAGTCCTCTAACACACAGACCAAAATACACCTAGGACCAAGATGACCACCCTGTTTTGTTGACCCTATGAGATTATGTTCTCTCCCCCCTTTTATTTCTTCTTTTTCTTTTTTTTTTTTCTTTTCTTTTTTGGTTTCTGACCTGTTTGGATTTGTCTAGTGTGGATTTTTCTTAGATCATGGTTGATATTTTTTATTCTGACCACTATTTTCATCCATTCTTCTCTGAGCAAAATGACTAGAAGGAGGAATTCACAATGAAAGTAAGAACCAGAGGTAATACTCCCTGCCACAAATCTGCTCAATATGGATATGAACAAACTGTCAGAGCTGGAATTCAGGATAACAATTATAAAGTTACTAGTTGGACTTGAAAAAAAGCATAAAAGACACTAGAGAATCTCTTAGTGCAGAAAGATCTAATCAGGTTGAAATTAAAAATGCTCTAAATAAGATACAGTTTTAGGTGGCTGTTCTAGCAGTTAGGGTAAATGACGATAAAGAGAGAGTAAGTGACACAGAAGACAAGTTGATGGAAAGGAAGGAAGTGGAGGTAAAGAGAGAAAAACAACTAATGGGCCAAGAGGAGAGGCTTTGCAAAATCAGTGATGCTATAAAATATACCAAGATCAGAATTATTGGGGTGCCTGAGGGTGGACAGAGAGAGGGCCAGAGGTGTATTTGAGCACACCATAGCTGAGATCTTCCTTAATCTGGACAAGAAAACAGGCATTCATGTGCAAGAGATAGAGAGGTCCCCTCCAAAATAAATAAAATAATAGATCAACAGCCCTACATATAATAGTGAAGCTTACAAAATTCAGAGATAAACAAAAAATCCTGAAAAAAGCTAAAGACAAGAGTTCCCTAACCTACAGAGGTAGAAACATCAGACTTACATCAGACCTATCCACAGAGACCTGGCAGGGCAGAAAATGCTGGCATGATATATCCAGGGTACTAAATGAGAAAAACATGCAGAATATTTTATCCAGTAAGGCTGTCATTGAGAATGGAAGGAGAGATAAAGAGCTTCTAGAACAAACAGAAGCTGAAAGAATATGTGACCAAGGGGGATCCTGTAGCATAGAGAGTGCCCAAGAGTCACATAAACCAGAAAGACAGAGACCATCTACACAAAAAAGGACTTACAGGTAATACAATGGCATCAAATTCATGTCTTTCAATAGTTATTCTGAATGTTAATTGGCCAAATTATCCAATTAAAAGACAGAGGGTATCAGATTGGATAAAAGAGCAAGACCTACCCATTTGCTGGCTACAAGACACTCACTTTAGACCTAAAGACATCTCCAGACTGAAAATGAGGTGTTGGAGAACAATTTATCATACTAATGGACCTCAAAAGAAAGCTGGGATACCAATCATCATATCAGAATAATTCTATTTTAAACCAAAGACTGTAGTAAAGAATGAAGGGGCTATACTTAAAGGGTCTACCCAACGAGAATATCTAACAATCTTAAATATTTATGCCATAATTTGGAAGCAGCCAATTCCATCAACAAACTAATAACCAAATTAAAGAAACACTTGGATAATATAACAATAATAGTAGGGGATTTCAACACCCTACTCACAGCAAAGGACAGCTTATCTATGCAGAAGATCAACAAGGAAATAAGGACTTTAAATATAATATTGGACAAGAAGGACTTCACAGATACATACAGAGCATTCAATCCTAAGGAAAAAGAATACACATTCTACTGGAGTGCGATGGAACTTTCTCCAGAATAGATGACATAATGAGTCACCAATCAAGTCTCAACCAATATCTTAAGATTGGAATCCTTCCCTACATATTTTCAGACCACAATTCTTTGAAACTTGAACTCAATCACAAGAGGAAATTTGGAAGGAAATCAAACATTTGAAGGTTAAAAAGCATCCTACTAAAGAATGAATGGGTCAGCCAGTAAATTAAAGAATAATTTAAACTTCATGGAAACTAATGAGAATAAAAACACAACTGTTAAAACCTTTGAGATACAGCAAAGGTATTCCTAAGAGGGAAGTACGTTGCAAAAAACATCCTCAAAAAAAAAAAAATTATACAGTCTCCCGTAGAAAAGCTAAACTTACACCTAAAGGGCTGGATAAAGAACAGCAAAAAAATCCTAAACCAAGCAGGGTAACAGAAATAATAATGATTAGAGAAGAAATCAATAAAATACAAACCAAAACAACAAAACAGGTTAACAAAGCTAGAAGCTAGTTCCTTCAAAGAATTAATAAGATGAATAAACCCCTAGCCACTCTTATCAATAACAAAAGAGAAGGACCCAAATTAATAAAGTCCTGAATGAGAGGAGAGATCACAACCAACACCAAGGAAATACAAACAAATTTAAGAACATATTATGAGCAACTATATGCCAACAAATTAGGCAATTTGGAAGCAATGGATGCATTTCAGGAGACTTATTAATACCAAAACAGAAACAGGAAGAAATAGAAGATCTGAACACACCCATAACAAGCAAGGAAATAGAAGCAGTAATCAAAAACTCCCAAAAAAGAGAGACCAGGGCCAGATGGCTTCTCAGGGGAATTCTTCCAAACATTTAAAAAGAAATAATACTTGTTCTACTGAAGTTGTTGGGGAAAAAAAAGAAGAAGAAGGAAAATTTCCAACTCATTCTATGAGGCTTTCATTAACTTGATCACAAAAATCAGACAAGGCCCCATCAAAAAGGAGAATTACATACCAACATCCCTGAGGAACACAGATGCTAAAATACTCATCAAGATACTAGCCCAATAAAATGCAACAGTACATTAAAAGGATTATTCACCATGACCAAGAGGAATTATACCTAGGCTGTAAGCATGGTTCAACAACTGCAAATCAATCCACATAATATATCACATTAATAAAAGAAAAGACAAGAATCATATGACCCTCTTGATGCAGAAAAAGCATTTGATAACATACATCTTCCATTCTTGATTAAAACTCTCCACAATGTAGGAATAGAAGGAACATACCACAATATTGTAAAAGCCATGTACAAAAAGCCCACAGCAAATATCAGTCTCAATGGGGGAAATGATGAGAGCTTTACCCCTAAAGTCAGGAATGGAACAGGGATGTCTACTCTCACCTCTGTTGTTCAACATAATATTAGGAATCCTATCCTCAGCAATCAGACAATAACCAAAAAAAAAAAAAAAAGGCATTCAAATTGTCAAAGGAGAAGTCAACCTCTCACTCTTTGCAGATAAAATGATATTTTATGTGGAAAACCCAAAAAACTCCACCCCAAAATTGCTAGAACTCATATAAGAATTTAGCAACATGGCAGGAAAGAAAATCAATGCACAGAAATCAATTGCATTTCTATACACTAACAATGAGACAGAAGAACAAGAAATTAAGGAATAAATCCATCTTTATAACTCTTACACACAGGTGAACTGTATCAGACCAAGTCTAATGCAGTCATTGCTAACAAAGTCATTCATTCATTCATAGGGAAGGGAAATGCTCAGTAGCTTTTGTGACTAGAGTTATGCTCATGTTGTGTCCATGTTCAGACAGGATTGGGCAGGGTCTTGTTTTTGCCTTGGTCCATCATGGTCACAGAGTTGCTGTGTTTAATATTGATGGTATTAGTTTTCTATTGCTGATATAACACATTGCTATATCCTTATCAGCTTAAAAAATAGCAATTTATTTCCTTACACTTCATGTGGTGAGAAGTCTGAAATTGATCTCACTGAGTTAAAATCTAGTCATTGTCAGGTTGCATTTCCTCTGGAAAATCTAGAAGAGAATAATTTCCTTGTCTTTTCACTTTCTAGATGTCTCCTGTGCTCCATGGCAGGTGCCCTCCTTCACTGACTTTTGAAGTCAGCAACGTTGAGCTGAAACCTCACACTGCCATTTCTCTGATTCGTTCAGTTTCCTGCTCCCACATTTAAAGACACTCATGATTAGTTTGGGTTCATATTGATATCCCTCATAATCTATTTTAAAGTCAAGTGACTAGCAACCTTAATTCCATCTGTAACCTGGACTTTGCTTGGCCATATAAACCAACATATCCACAGTGTCCAGAAAATAGAACACAGACATATTTTTGCCTCATTTTTCCATTTTTATGGTCACCATAGAGCTTTCTGTGAACTTATGTATATTTAATAGAAGAACACCAAGGCCAGCTCCTAGCAATACCAAGGTATACTTATAGTGCCTGGTCAACTATGAATATCAGAGGCTGCCTATCTCAAGTGAACAATATTCTATTTATTTACGTAGATCATTTTTATAACATTTGGTGGGTGGATTTTTTGGGTAAATCTATCGTAGTTTACTACTATAAATTTTTCATGTTGTATCCATTTATACACTTCAGTAAAATTAAAAATGTTACCACTTCAATAAAAATTGAAAATGTCTTTCAACTAATTAAAGAAGTGCAAGTTTACAATGATTGCAGTGACATATTGGGTGTTATTGAATTATGTAATAAGGGTTTTTTCCTTAGTTCTATTTATGTAAAGTCTTGAATATACACCTTTAGGCACAAGGCACATCACTCAGTAATTCCTCAATAAAAATAATACTTTTGGTAATTTTTAGTGCCATTATTAATATCATTATTAGTCAATATTGCTGTTTTTTTCTTATTTAATTAGCTTATCCAGAGTCGCCAGACTTTGATATATGTGTGTATGTATATACATACTCCCACTTCTCACTTCATTGATGGTATCTATTAGAAAATACCTGTATAAAGACAAAATTTTTAAAAAATCTTTTATATATTGGTTTGGGGAATTCTGCTAAAACTGATTAATTTAATTTAATTAAGTTAATACTGAATACTTACCATTTGGTCATTAGTAAACCATTGTAATGATCTCCAGGTTTTAGGAAAGCGTTTGTTGCCACGTATTTTTTTTTTTAATTTCCTTCCCTCATTACTGTCTATCAATCAGAAAGAAAACAAAACTCTGCTTCAGCAAAAAGAAAGAAGAAAGCAAACATGTATTTGATATATCACGTGCTTCCCTTTCGCTGTATAAATGAAACTCAATAAATAACACTATGGGAGTGACATTATTATCCCCCTTTTATAGATGATTAAAATGAAGCTTAGATTGCACATGTAACTTGCCCCAACTCAGATGTCTAGGAAGTTTCAAGAATACAAAGGTTGAATTTATTCTTCCCTTTTTGGAAGTTTGTTTGTTTGTTTGTTGTTTATTTTTTTGAGGGGAGGATACATTTCACTCTGTCCCCTATGTAATTAACAGATTTCCTTGACACATTGGTTATTACTGAAATATAGGCTAGCAGGATTGAAGGCACTCCTGGGTAGTTTACATATGCTATCTCATTTAATACTAATATGTAGCAGATGTCACTTTCAAGTTCATCATATCTTGATTTTAGCATTATGTGAGTCAAACAGGACATATCTTCAGGGATCAACTATCCTGTGATTTTAAAATAATCCACATGGACTTGATAAGTGGAGAAGGTGTTTCGTCATCTGTATTCTTTTAAATGCCTTCCTACTGGCATTTCCAGAGCCTGGAACTCAGAACTCCTTAAGCTTTTGCCAGATGACATTTACTTTGTAGTAGAATAGAAGCACCCTCTGAATTCCAAATAGTGATTTGGGTGTCAGAGCCATGGATCATTATGCACCTTTTTACGGTGGCTTCCCCTGAACCAGGTGAGTTCCAGGACCTTAAAACCGGGTGCATAAAAGGTAAGGTCTTCTTCTCTAGTGTTTTTGGTTTTATCTATTTAATTCTATAATTTTAAGGACTTATAATCCATGGAAAAGCATCCATAGAAAAACACAGAAATTAAAATATGAGGAATTTAGTCACTGACATCTTAACTATTTTCTTTAACTCCTTGCCAAAAACATTTTATAAATTTTCAAACATGGATTGCTTCTCAATTAACAGAATACATAATACCATTCTGGCTGTTATATTGTGTTGCATAGTGGTAATTTTAATACTTTCATGATATAACTTCGTATTACACATTGTAAAGGAATATGAGAAATATAAACAATTTACATTATTATCCTACAGTTATTTATTACTATATTTTAACTGGTAATTTATGTTACAGAGAAAAACTTAAATCCAGTAGTAAAGATATCAAAACACTTATTTTGTTTAATCTGTGTTTCTTTAATTTCCTCTGAGAAAGTACATTTTCTATGCTTATGTAAATCTGTCTTTATCAAGTATTAATTATGCACAGTATGTTGGTGAATTTTTCAGGAAACTTGAGATTTGGTTCCTCCTCAACCCCCAAGTTAGATGAATGTATCTGATTTCATTACATACCTCCTCTATTCATCAGTTTCCCCTAGGAAAATTCTGTTTTTTGGGTACATGAAAGCAGTATGACTGCTATTTACCGATACTTGCTAATTTCCAGTGATGAATTAAGTACTCTGTGTACACTACCTTAACTTATTCTTGCATTAACCATGTAATATAATTAATGATTTACTTTTATTTGTTTTTATTCATTTTTTAAGGACTCCCTTTTAAAACACAAATTTGAGACCCATAGGAAATAAGAGTGTGCTTTACTTCACAGAACTTGCAATTGTTGGAATACATCCTAAAGTGTGCTCTGACTGAGGCACAAGCCCATGTACCTCAATTCTCCCTGCTTGAATTGTGTATGACATGGAACCTACTGAGGGGGTCCTTTATGGAACTTAAACTGTAGAGAAGACAAGAGTTCATGTGTTCCCTTGGTTTAATCAACATTCTTACAGTTACTTTATATGTGTTTTAATACACTCACAAATTTATTAAAGACATATTTATTCTGTATTTCCTGTTTGTAATGAGATTTATTTTGTAGGAAAACTGAGCCTGGGAATGCATCCATCCAGAAAAGTATAAAAAATAGTTCACATTTTTTAATCCATTTATCAGTTACATGAAAGATAATCATGTAGTGTAGCCTATGACTTTGAGAGTCATTTATTCATTTTATTTTGTTTGTTAGTGTGTTAATCCTCTCACTATCAAGATAAAAAACTGAGAGAACTAACATGAACTTCAAAGGTTAATTTCCAGAGACTGGGTTTTTGATTGATGATACTTCATTGGTACCTGGTTTCTCCCCCTTGATTTTCCAGATAGAAATCATCTTCTCACGTCTCAGTTCTTCATGTGCAATTCCAAAATAATACTAGTGCCTACTTCTTTTAGTTCTTGTTATACTGGATGATACATTGCATATTAAAGGGTTCTCAAGTCCCTGGAATATTATTTTCTTCAACTTTTTTTTTCATCCTCTTTATGTCTAAATTGCTACATCTGTAGTACGTATAGGAGAATCAGGGTCATTCAATTTTAATATTTAGGATCTAATTGAAAAAAGGAGGACCATATTAGGACCAGCCCAAAATATTAGTCAGTGAGTATTTAACATAAACATATAGATGGGAATGGTGAAGCTTTTCTATTTCTGAGAAAACCACATTGAAGTATGGATAGAAATGAAGCAATGAACCTAAAAGGTTGTTGGATTCTGTGTAATCATAGGTTTTATGCAAACAGAATATAAGAGAATATGATTTGATCCTATTTTTTATTAGTTTCAGAGGTAGAATTTAGTGATTCATCAGTTGCAAACAACACCCACTGCTCATTACATCAAGTGCCCTCTTTAATGCCCATCACCCAGTTACCCCTTACCCCAACCACCTCCCCTCCTGTATTTAATGTGCAATAAAACAACACAGATGATTAGATATACTCTTGAATTGTAAATGTACCTTGTATTTTAAACCTGTGGATTTAAACACAATTGAATTAAATCATTGACAGAAAATACCAAAGAATAAGTTTGTATCTTTAAATATTTCTGCTTACTTTTTTAAACAATGGAAGACATTATTTCATGTATTATAACTTCCATGTCATAGTATAATTTTTAAAATATGTTATATTTAAACATAAGAAACTGTTTCAAAATTAATAATCATAAAACCTATTGCCATAGAATGATTAAAATTACCATAGTCATGCATATGTTCTATGTTTTAAAAAATTCATAAATGGTGGATTGAATGTAATGTCTAATCCAGACTTATGTACATATTATGTCACTGAAATGATTCCTAGATTTTAAAAAATGTATAACTTAATTGCATGTTAGTTTTGAAATAAATATTCATTTTACTTGAAAATGTTTGGATGGGAAATATCTATTTATAGCTAATAAATATAATAGTAAGAAAATTATTAAGGATAATCTTTGTAGAGACATATTGTGTCATGTGCTATGCATTTATATGTATTATCTCATAATTCTTAAAGAGAAAGATACTATATTTCATTCCATTTTGCTCATAATAAAGCTCAGATTTAAACAGATTTATATTTAAATGATCTAAATGTATCCAACTTTTAATCAGTAGAATAGGTATTTAAGCTCAGGAAGTCTAGTCCTTAAATCTGTACTTCTATACTCATAAAATTAAAGGAAATCATTGTATTGAGTGAAGGAGCAGGGAGCCCAATAGTGCTATCGGTTCTCTGATTTTTAAAATGTGCATTATTAAATGTCACGTAACTTTCTGAACTTTAATTTCCTGCTGGATATATGTTTGTTGTACAGACATTTAACATGACTTTTCATTTGGAAACATAAGATAGAATGAATGAAATGTCTGATGTTATCACAATTTTTATTTTAAAATGTTGTTAGTTTAGGGGCGCCTGGGTGGATCAGTCATTAAGTGTCTGCCTTCAGCTCAGGGCGTGATCCCAGGGTTCTGGGATCAAGCCCTGCATTGGGCTCCCTGCTCCACTATGAGCCTGCTTCTTCCTATCCCACTCTCCCTGCTTGTGTTCCCTCTCTCGCTGGCTGTCTCTCTCTCTCTCTCTCTGACAAATAAATAAATAAATAAATAAATAAATAAATAAATAGATAGATAAATAAAATGCTGTTAGCTTACAGTAATTTCTTCTTCAATCATAAATCCACATATGACCTTCAAAATCATAACTAAGGTAACATTATCTGAAAATGTATATTTAAAGGTAGTTTTAAGCATGGACACTAGATGATAGTTGCCAATACAAGATACAATTAAACCACAACAGAAACAAATGAAGCCAGAGCTAGAAACCTGTCTAGCAAACTATGAATTACCTGAATCTAGAAACAAGGAGTCTGACTTAAGAGTGATGATAACATGTCCAAATCTTACTAGTGTCTATCAGGTATGTTAGAAGAAGACTTTAGTGTTTTATCTCCCTATCCTTGTTATTGAAACAATCTGTAATTCATGTCTCCATCTCCAGAATAAGTCAACTCTGGGGTGGCTGAATTGAAGAATGTTTACACCACTTTCCTGTAATTCAGGAAATCTATTAAGGTGCAGATCAGTCTATTGATATCAAAAAATAAAGAGAACTCTAGAATGCATATTGTAGGGTTAATATATTTGATGACCATAGATGAAAGATTGTTTAAAAACAATATCAATCTTACCATGGTCACAGTTTCAAATAATTTACATATCAAAACTAGTAGTTTTATGAAAATAACATATAGATGGCTTATCAAGAGAAAATCAATCAGTGTAATCCAGCTCATTAACATGAAATGAATAATAACTTATAAGCATCCCAAATATATGCAATATAAAATGTAAACATCAACACAAAAATAGCATAACTTTGTTTTTGCAAAGTATATAAACAAGAATTTAGGACATTGTACATAAATAACAAAATGCATAAAGATTACTTAAATATATAAGAAAAATTCAAACAATCCAATAAAATATGAACATAAGATTTTTTAAAATTTAAATTCAATTAGCCAACATACTTCTTCAGATGTAGAGATCAGTAATTCAACAGTTGCATGTAACTCTCACTGCTCATCACATCACATGCCCTCCTTAATGCCCATCACCCAATTACCCCATCCCCCCATCCACGTCTGTTCCAGCAACCCTCAGTTTCTCTCCCATAGTTAAAGTGGCTCTCGTGGTTTGTCTCCCTCTCAGATATCTTCCCATTCTGTTATTCGTTCCCTTCCCTTATGATCCTCTGTGCTGTTTCTTATATTCCACAAATGAATGAAACCATATGGTAATTGTCTTTCTCCGATTAAAGTATTTCACTTAGTATAATACACTCCAGTTCCATCCATGGCAATGTTAATGGTAAGAATTCAACTTTCCGATGGCTGAGTATATATACATACATATATATCAGAACTTCTTTATCCATTCATCCACCAATGGACATCTCAGCTCTTTCCATAGTTTAGCTATTGTGGACATTGCTGCTATAAATATTGGGGGCAGGTGCCCCTTCGGATCACTACATTTGCATGTTTGGGGTAAGTACGTAGTAGTGCGATTGCTGGTTGTAGGTTAGCTCTATTTTTAACTTCTTGAAGAACCTCCATACTGTTTTCCAGAGTGTCTGTACCAGCTTGCATTTCCACCAAAAATGTAAGTGGATTCCCCTTTCTCTACATCCTCACCAACATTTGTTGTTTTTGGACTTGTTAGTTTCAGCCATTCTGACTGGTGTAAGGTGGCATTTCATTGTGGTTTTGATTTATATTTCCCTGATGACAAGTGATGTGGAGCATTATTTCATGTGTCTGTTGGCCATTTGTATGTCTCCTTTGGAGAAATGTCTGTTTATCTCTTCTGCCCATTTCTTGACAGGATTCTTTGTTTTCTGGGTGTTGAGTTTGATAAGTCCTTTATACAACTTGGATACTAGCCTTTTTTTTATATGTCATTTGCAAATATATTCTACCATTCTGTAGGTTGCATTTTAGTTTTATTGACTCTTACCCCTGTTGTGCAGATTTTTATCTTGAATAAGTCCCAACATTTCATTTTTGGTTTTCTTACCCCTGCCTTTGGATACATGTCTAGCAAGAAGTTGCTGAAGCTGAGGTAAAAAAGCTTGCTGCCTGTGTTCTCCTCTAGGGTTTTGATGGCTTACTGTCTTTCATCTATTTTGAGTTTATCTTTATGTAAGTTGTAAGAAAATGCTCCAATTTAATTCCTCTGCATGGGGCTGTCCAATTGTCCCAACACCATTTGTTGAAGAAACGGTCTTTTTTTCCATTATATATTCTTCTTGCTTTGTTGAAGATTAGTTGACTACAGAGTTGAGGGTCCATTTCTGGGCTCTCTGTTCTGTTCCACTGATCTGAGTCTGTTTTTGTGTCAGAACCATACTGTTCTGCTGATTACATTTTTGTAATACAGCTTGAATCAGGCATTGCGATGCCACCAGCTTTCATTTTCTTTTTCAACATTCCTCTGGCTATTTGGGATCCTTACTGGTTCCATACAAAATTTAGGATTAATTATTCCAGTTCTGTGAAAAATGTCAGTGGTATTTTGGTAGGGATTACATTGAATGTGTAGATTGCCCTGAGTAGCATAGACATTATAACAATGTATATTCTTCCAATCCATGAGCATGGGAACTTTCTCCATTTCTTTATGTCTTCTTCATTTCTTAAGTATTTTGTAGTTTTTAGAGTACAGATTCTTAACCTCTTTGGCTAGATTTATTCCTAGGTATCTCGTGCAATTGTAAATGGAATCAATTCCATAATTTCTCTTTCTTCAGTCTCATTGTTAGTATATAGAAATGCAACTATTTACTGTACACTGATTTTATATCATGCCACATTGCTGAATCCCTGTATGAGTCCTGGAAATTTTGAGGTGGAGTCTTCTGGGTTTTCTGCACAAAATATCATGTCATCTGTGAAGAGTGACATTTTGACTTTTTCTTTTCCAATTTGAATTCCTTTTATTTCTTTTTGTTTTCTGATTGCCGAGGCTTGGACTTCTGGTACTATGGTGAACAACAGTGCTGAGAGTGGGCTTCCCTGCCATGTTCCTAACTTTGGGAGTAAAGCTCTCAGATTTTCCCCATTGAGAATGATATTTGTTGTGGGCTTTTTGTGTATAGCTTTTATGATATGTGGTATGTTCCCTCTATTCCTACACTGTGGAAAGTTTTAATCAAGAAAGGATGTTGTATTTTGTCAAATGCTTTTTCTGTATCACTTGAGAGGGTCAAATGGTTCTTGTTCTTTCTTTTGTTAATGTGATATATCATGTTGATTGATTTGGAAATGTTGAACCATTCTTGCAGCCCAGGAATAAATCCCACTTTGTCATGGTGAATAATCCTTTTAATGTCCTAATGGATTCTATTGGCTAGTATCTTGGTGAATATTTTGGCATCCATGTTCATCAGGAATATTACTCTGTAATTCTCCTTTTTGATGGGTTTTTTTCTGGTTTTGGGATCAAGATAATGTTGGCCTCATAGAATGAGTTTGTGAGTTTTCCTTTCATTTCTATTTTTGGAATCATTTTCAGAAGAATAGGTATAATTTCTTTAAATGTTTGGTAAAATACCCCTGGGAAGCCATCTGGTCCTGGATTCTTGTTTATTGGGAAATGTTTGATTACTGCTACAATTTCTTTACTGCTTTTGGGTCTGTTCAGGTTTTCTATTTCCTTTGTTTTAGTTTTGGTGGTTTATATGCTTCTAAGAATGCATCCATTTCTTCCCAATTGCCTAATTTGTTGGTATATAGCTGCTCATAATATGTTCTTATAATTGTTTGTATTTCCTTAGTATTGGTTGTTATCCCTCTGAATAGTGAGTTTGCAGAATTAATCTAAATGTTTAAGATTAAAAGAGTTTCTGCTCAGTTTGTTTCCCAGAGTCCATAGTCACTCATAACTGAGGGCTGTAGAGGGGAGGGGGGTGGGGGATCGGGATAGGCTGATGATGGTTATTAAGGAGGGCACATATTGCATGGTGCACTGGGTGTTATACACAAGTAATGAATCATGGAACTTTACATCAAAAACTTGGGATGTACTGTATGGTGACTAAAATAGCATAATAAAATATTTCTATTAAAAAAAGTTTCTGCTCAGTATCATTAATAAACTTAAAATTTAAACAAAATTAATTTTCACTTTTCTGTGATTGACTATAATTATTGCCCTTAAAAATAACTAACAATATCACATGGAAGAACTGAAACAAAAATTAACGGTTGGTGAGAGTTATAAAGTTAGGGATTCAGGGATCTAAGAGCCAAAAAGCGCTATATTTATATTGTTTACTAGAGAAAGTCTTGCCACATGTATGAGGCCAGAAATTATATTAATAGAAAATTAGAAATATCCTGGGGCGCCTGGGTGGCGCAGTCGTTAAAGCGTCTGCCTTAGGCTCAGGGCGTGATCCCGGTGTTCCGGGATCGAGTCCCGCGTCGGGCTCCTCTGCTGGGAGCCTGCTTCTTCCTCTCTCACTCCCCTGCTGTGTTCCCTCTCTCGCTGGCTGTCTCTCTGTCACATAAATAAATAAAATCTTTAAAAAAAAAAAAAAGAAAATTAGAAATATCCTACTCATTAATATATTATGCTATATGTAAATTGTGTAATAAAATGGAGCAGTATATAACTTACTAAGCCATATATAAATATATATAATTGAAATAAACCATGAGAGTGATAATCTCATTATAATGTCTTATTTATAGCTATTTTGATGAACAGAACATCTATATCATTTAAAGATATAATGGTTAGTGGTCATATGTGCTAGACACTGAAAACAATGCTAATATTTACAAAAGATACTGCTTTTGAAAATATTTTGCACTGCTCACCAATTAATTTACATAGAAACTAAAGAAGGATTCAATATCCTATAGATTATGAAAAATCACAAACATAATTATCTTGGTAATCATTAATCTAATACTGTCTTTGAAAGAGTGAATTTCGAAGGAAAAGAGAAATGTCACATAAATATGAAAGAAAAAGTAATTTGCATATACATTTAATTCTACTCCATAGATACTTAAAGATAAGAAAAATTAATGTTTGGGGCTTTAGAGAAAAGATTATTAATTCCTGAAATTAAAGATGATGTTTCATATTTTACTCGACGGTGATGCTGTACTTCAGAGTAATTTGAGGTATAAATTTATTTAAGATTGTCTTAATTAACCAGCTAGATAATTAACCAACTAACCAGATAATTAAAATGTAGTCAATTTGCTAATTAATAATTTAATCTGTGAATAAATAAATTTATCTCCTATATTTAAGGATATATGATTACTGGTAGCAAAGTGTTTAAGGCTGCAAGTTAAAACTTTTTTTTATGTGCCTTAAAGTTATATTCATTTATGAAATTTATTTTTATAATGCACATATTTAATTAAATTCAGCATTTTGTGAGTACATATAAGGTGTAATAATTAATTGTTGCAAGATCTCTGAACTGAGACAAATTCCCTGGCATCACAAGTACACACCATGATGACATGGCCAATGTGGTGGTATTGATACTGAAGCAATATCTGTGGTAGCTGTGAGCCTGGTATATGGAAACCATGTGCTGAATACACATGTAAAACAGAGACATATAGCCATTTTGTGTCCTTCACCTGCAAACTGAGTTATAGTAGTTCTACATTTAGTTTTGTGTATTTTTCTACATTAAAACATTCCTCATGGCATTGAAGGAAATCTTGAGAATCTAATTTAAGCACATGAGAAACATGAAAAAGTCACAATTAAGAGATATATCACATCACTATTGACTAAAATGTGGGACTATCAGGCTCTCCAAAACAGAAGTACAAACATTTTAGAAAACTGGAATATCATAATATTTCCTAACACAATGAGTAAATTATGTGTGGCATACTAACAAGACATACAGAAAGAATAGAAATATAATGTGTACTGCAACAATACTTGTTATGCACTTTTCATAGGATTAAAAATACTGTGTAATAATAGCAGAGATGTATGATAGAATGCTAAGGCAAATATCCTGTCACAAAGTGAAAGATTAAAGATGTAATTATTTCTCCAAGTGTCATTCTTTTTTCTACGTCGTTTGACCACCTCTTCTTAAGTAAATGCCTAAACTTCCCTTCAAGCAACTCTCATTCCTTGTCTTCCAGGCATGACTGGAGCCATGGAAGAAGCAAATGACACCACAGAGATAAACTTCATTCTTTTAGGGCTCTTTAACCACACTCCGACCCATGTGTTCCTCTTTTCCATGGTGCTCATGATCTTCCTCACCTCCCTGATGGGCAATGCCCTCATGATCCTGCTCATCCATGAGGACCCCCAGCTGCACACACCCATGTACTTCTTGCTTAGCCAGCTCTCCCTCATGGACATGATGCTGAGCTCCAGCATAGTCCCCAAAATGGCAACCAACTACCTGATGGGCACCAAGTCCATCTCTCCTGCTGGCTGTGGAACTCAGATCTTCCTGTTTCTCACTCTGGGAGGTGGTGAATGCTTCCTCTTAGCGGCAATGGCCTATGACCGTTATGTGGCCATATGTCACCCCCTGCGCTACCCTATCCTCATGAATCAGAAGCTTTGTTTGCACATGACCACAGGCTCCTGGCTTCTGGGAGGGGTGGACAGACTGATGCAGGCTGGTGCCACTCTGAGCTTCCCTTACTGCCATTCTCGAGAAATCAACCACTTCTTCTGTGAAGCACCCTCACTTGTGCGCCTTGCCTGTGCCGACACTACATTTTTTGAGTTTTTCATGTATGTGTGCTGCATCCTGATGCTCTTGATCCCTCTGTCTCTCATTTTGGCCTCCTACAGTCTCATTCTGGCTGCTGTGCTCCGCATGCGGTCCACTGCAGCTCAGAAGAAAGCCTTTGCCACCTGCTCCTCTCATCTGGCTGTGGTGGGGCTCTTCTATGGGGCCATAATATTCATCTACATGCGGCCCAAATCTTACCGTTCAGTGGCCCATGACAAAGTGGTCTCTGCTTTTTACACCATCTTCACACCTGTGTTGAACCCCCTTATATACAGTGTGAGGAATAAAGAAGTCAAGGGGGCTTTGAGAAAGTGGCTGGAGAAGCATTTTTTGCGACATCTATAGTGAGAGTAATTTGATAAAGTGGCAGCAGCCAAACTAGGTCTATTATGAAATTTGTGTTTTATCCATATATTTTTCTCTCACTTGGCAAATTTTCACTGTTTAAAAAAACTATTTCTTTAATATTTGGTAAATTAAAATTTACATTTGCCCTGCTTTCATATGTCATTATGTATTTTTGTTCTGGACTTTGGACCTCAGCAATAATAGTAAATGACTGAGGCACTGTAAATAAATGATAAGTGAGACATTGACAAAATAAAGGAGATTTTCAATTTTTAATGTCCTTGGGCCCTGCTCATGGGCTGTCAAGGAAGCTAGACTTTAACCATTACTGGAGTCAGCAGATTCAATTTCTGACCTGGGCACAGATTTTACATCTGATTCATTTGTAAATAACCTAAAAGGGAGCATTCCAACATAAAGCTAAGGGAGTTGAACCCCTCAGTTCCCATGGGACTGAAGTCATACAGTCCTCCAGATAAACTAAGTCCTTAGGTTATAGTCCTAAGATAAGATAAGGTCTATAATTTTCTAAAATGGCTTTCATCTAACGATTTTAACATTTCATGTTTCATATCCTTAGTGAAGACTGTATCCCAGGCAATTGTTCTAGCCTGGGCTGGAAAAACAAAAACAAAACCAAAACAGAACAAGAACAAAAACAAAAACCCTTTATTTTAGAGATTCTAAAAGGTTTATTCATTTTGTGTCAACAACTCCAACTCAACACCAACAACACAACTCATGTGTGTGTGTGTGTGTGTATGTGTGTTTTGAGGATGAATTATTTAAAAAGTGAGTAATTAATTAAAAAACAATATATCTCTTACCTTAATATAATTTTGATAAAATAAATTTCAAATAAATACATAGTTAAATGACTGAAAAAATAGAAATCTTGTAGGAAATATTGTCAAAATTTTTGCTAGAAGAGGATTTTGTGTGGCTGTACGTGAGTTAAAAAAATCATTATGTACAAAGTAAGCAGATTGAACTGTTTAGATTTAAATATTGTTTATATATCATAATCACTGGCTGGCTCTGTCATTTAAGCATATGACTCTTGATCTCAAGATCATGAGTTCAAGACCCATGTTGGGTACAGAACTTACTTAAAAAAATATACAGTAATCATGAAGAGTAAAAGTGAACATCTTTATCTGAGAAAAGTAACACTAATTAAAAAATAATTCACACATGATGAAATCAATAACATAAATCAACATAGACAATAGATTCATTCATAATAGTAATTAAGAGCAAAAAATTCATTTTTCCACATGTTAAAATAAATATCTATTTTCTATTTACTTATATAGATAAAAAATAATCTTTGATCACACTGAAAGCCTTAGGGCTTAAAGTTTCATCTTCTTTTGTGGTTAATTAAAGGAAGTAAATATAATGACTTGGGAAAAGTCTTATAATCTTTCTGCAACTTTTGAAGTGCAAGTTTTAAGATAATTAACTTTCCAAAAAAAGTTTTTTTTTTAAAGATTGTATTTATTTATGTGACAGACAGCCAGTAAGAGAGGGAACACAGCAGGGGAGTGGGAGAGGAAGAAGCAGGCTCATAGCGGAGGAGCCCGATGCGGGACTCGATCCTAGAACGCCGGAATCACACCCTGAGCCGAAGACAGACGCTTAACACTTGCGCTACCCAGGCGCCCCTCCAAAAAAAAATTTTTTTTAAATAACAAGGACCTATACCCTACATATTTTAAGGAAATGTCACTTTAAAAATGAAGAAACCACAGTTTATTGTAACATTTCAGCTTCAGAGACAAGATTTTAGAATTTCTGAGAAATTCAGAATTCAAAAACAAACCAATAAACCAAAAGCAAACCAAAACAAAACTCAAAGAAACTGTTAGCAGAACATTAAGGTCCTTGGCAAGACCATTGCTGAAACTAATATAAGGCTAAATGTTCACTGAACTTGAACTAAAAAATGAGTAAAAACATCACTCATCATCAGGAAAATGTCAATCAAAACCACAACGAGATATTACCTCACAACTGTCATAATGGATAAAATCAATAACACAAGAAGTATCAATTGTCGGTGACACTGTGAAGGAAAGGATCCCTCATGCAGCATTGGTGGGAATACAAACTGGGGTAGTCAGTCTAGAAAACAAAACAGAGGTTCCTCAGAAAGTTAAAAATAGAACTACTCCATGATCCAGCAATTGCACTATTAGGTATTTAACCAAAGGATACAAAAATACTAATTCACAGGTGTACATGCACCCCAATATTTATAACACCATTATTTATAATTGCCAAGATATGGAAAGAGCTTAAATGTCTATCAATTGATGAACGGATAAAGAAGGTATAAATATGAATGTCAAAGGATACAAACATAGTGATTTGAAGTGGCACATGCACCCTAATAGTTATAGAAGAAATGTCCACAATAGCCAAACTCTGGAAAGACCCCGGATGTTCATCAATAGACGAATGGATAAAGAAGAAATGGCATATATATATATAATGCACTATTACCCAGCGATCAAAAAGAATGAAGTCTTTCCATTTGCAATGACTGGATAGAACTTGAAGCATTATGCTAAATGAAATAAGTTGGTCAGAGAAGGACAAATATATGATTTCACTCATATGTGGAATTTGAGAAACAAAACAGATGAACATAGGGGAAGGGAGGGAAAAATAAAATAAGATGAAATCAGAGAGAGAGACAGACCATAAGAGACTCTTAACTATAGGAAACAAACCAAAGGTTGATGAAAGGAAGGTGCGTGGGGGGATGGAGTAATGGGCATTAAGGAAGCACTTGATGTAATGAACACTGGGTGTTATATGCAACTGATGAATCACTAAATTCTACCTCTGAAACTAATGATACACTTTATGTTAATTAATTTTAAATAAAATTTTTAAAAAATGAAATCTTGTCATTTGCAACAAATGGATGGAGCTAAAGAGAATAATACTAAGCAAAATAGGTCAGTCAGAGAAAGACAAATATACAATCGTACTTGTAAGTGGAATTTAAAAACAAAACAAAACAAAACAATGCACAAAGGGAAAAAATTGAAGAGAGAGCACAAGTAAGAAACAGACTTAATTACAGAAAACAAATTGATAGTTACCAGAGGGCAGATGGGTGGTGGATGAATGAAATAGGTAAAGGGTATTAAGAGTGCATTTACCTTGAAGAGCACTGAGTAATATATAGAATTGTTTTTGTTTTGTTTTGTTTTAGAATTGTTGCATCACTACATTGTACACTGGAAACTAATATAACATGGTTTTAACTATATGGGAATTAAAATTAAAACAACAAAATGAAGCCTTATAGAATAAAATTCAGCATCTATGTTCTTTCTTTTCCTCCCAGTCAGTTTTCATTGGGGTTCCAGGAAACGGCTGAGACTTTCTGTGTTTCCAGTTCCTATGAGAAAACTACTCTTTCTATGGTTCTATATACTGCCTGCCAGTCCCCATCCTGCTTTCATATTTTACATGCAGGTCCCATTCATGAGCTACAGGAAGGCACATTGTCCAGGTGTCTCCATTTATCAAAGTGACAGAAGCTTCCTGTGGTTGCTTTTTTCTTTTCTCTACTTACCTCTTTGGTGTCGCCATCTCCTATTAAATTAATTTTCTGAATCTATCTCTGCTTGAAAATACATAAAATGTTTTCCATTTTTTTAACTGGACATTTCATAAGAACCTTCTGTTTGAACGATGAAGAAATCAAGCACAGAAAAAAAATGTTTGGAAAGTGACAAGTTTCTCAAGAATTTACTTCTCATGGTTATGGAAGAAGCAGCCAAAGCAAAATGGGGGGGGGCGCTATCTCTAAAGTCCTTAGCTTAGAATTGATAAAAAGACATTTTAGGCCACATAGCATTGAACAAAGCAAATAATTACATGTCCTGGCTCATACATATGTAGTGGAAACTTCACTCCTCTCATAGAGATCAGAAGAAATCAGTGAATATTTGTAAAATATTTTTATGCAAAGATTCCAAAAGATTCCAAATACACACCCTCAGGAAGGGGGGTGAGAAAACCACTGAGCCACAAGAAAATCATTTTGTACAATTAGCATGGTAAGTAGGCAATGAAGATATTGGAAAAGGAGAAAAAATATTCCGGAGGAATGAACCAAGTGTAATAATGAGAAAAAGTGGTGAATATGGTCCAAGGAAACAGAAAAGTGGCTTTGTTTATGAATGTTCTTCATCTATAATATAGAAGGCACGCACATATCTGCCCAGTGAGATTTGAGAATATCTGAGAACCAACTCCTGTGTTTCTCCTGTTCTTGAGTTCTTTCTTTTTTCTTTTTTTTTAAGATTTTATTTATTTATGTGACAGAGAGACAGCCAGCGAGAGAGGGAACACAGCAGGGGAGTGGGAGAGGAAGAAGCAGGCTCCCAGCGGAAGAGCCCAATGTGGGACTCGATCCCGGAACACCGGAATCACGCCCTGAGCCAAAGGCAGACGCTTAACGACCACACTACGCAGGCGCCCCAAACAGAAATCGTCATTTTCCCAGGAAATCTGCTCTTCTGCCTGTATTCATTTTCTCTTCTTTTTTTACTTTTTAAAGTAAACTCCAAGCCCAACATGGGGCTTGAACTCACAACCTCAAGATCAATGATTGCATTCTCTACCGACTGAGCCAGCCAGGTTCCTCTTGAGTTCTTTATAGGACTGTTTATTCATGTTATTAGGACCTTGAATCACCAAAAATTTTGCATATTTTGATGAATTGTATTTCACAGGTCATCTGATAAAAGAAATCATTTCTAGAACCTTCTTGGTTGCCTCCTCATCACATGGCTAAATACAACTTTTGGTTTTCTCTTTTTGAGAGGGTTGAACTTATCTTTTGGAGAAAATTAAGTGAGCCAAACACTTGGTAATCAGGAAAGAGAGCTCACTGATTTGTGATGCTGGTTAATAATCTGGATTTCCTTCTTCTGGGCTAAGAATCATGCTGCACTTCCCTTGTCTTTGAAGTATAAGATGATCTGTAAATCATCAGGGAAATAACCATGTGTAACACCTGACTAGATGATTTAAGATAAAAATAACTGACCTTCCATGTCCTCTATTCACATGTCACAGACTGCAGATGTTCATGGTGAAAGAAGTGAAGGGGTGCAAGTTCCAAGATGATATATGGCACGATCAAGAATTTGATCTTTGTTATTTTATGACATAGGGACTTTTAAGCAACTGTTGGTTAAGCAGCATAGACTATCTATTTCACTGTCTCTAGACACTCATACATTCATTGACTTATTCCTGGTACAGACATTATGTCATTTCAATGAGAAAGTGTGTGTGTGTGTGTGTGTGTGTGTGTGTGTGTGTATACATATATATTAAATATGAAGCCAATTGGCACATAATCTCTGACATAAAATATTTGAAATGCTGAAGTGATATGTAATATATATGGGAAAAATCCATACACTTTTCTCAAATTTATTTGCATTATTTAGGAATACAATAATATAAAAGTAATTTGAAAAAATCATATTTTTCATTAAGTTTTCTGTCAATGTGCTGTATTTTAGTAGTAAAACTATTGCTTTGAAGTGTAAACAAATTTATCCCTTCAGTTTTTCAAAATGACACTGAGTGTATCAAAATAAGCTAGGGTTTTAACTTATGTTGACTATGCCCCTCTTTAATAAAATCCCCATGAGAGGCTGAAAGTGATCATTGAATGCAGTGAATTTCTCAAAATTGTATGTATTCTAAGCCTTTGTCTGAGGCTCCACATGACCCTTCTCCTCTCCAAAATTATTCTCATTTATAAATTTCTTTCTTCTTCAATAATTTAACAACTTTTTAAAGGTTTATTCATTGATTTTAGAAAGGGTGGGTGGGCAGAGATAGAATCCTCAAACAGCCTTAGTGCTGAGCAAGAAGCCTGACATGGGGCTCTATACCAGGACCCTGAGTTAATGACCTGAGCCAAAACCAAGAGCCAACAGCCTAACCAACTGAGCCACATAGGCACCCCATAAAATAAATTTTTAATTTCATCAGGAATATGTGGCTGAGAAAGATAGTGTAATAGGAGGTTTCCCCATTTATGCTTCCCACCAACACCAATGTGCAGCTTTCCACTTATGAACTTGTATTTAAGTGACTTTTGGAATCCAGGTATGATGTTATGAAAAATGGATGGAGTGCAAGCCTGAGAACGACCTTTTTGTGAAGGCATACATACAGCTATGTGCCACATTCTCCTGTTATGGTCCTGGTTATAGACTGAAAAAAGATGTCTATAGACCCCCAGTCTCCCCGTAGATTCAGATACTGCTGTATATGGACCTGCTTCTTATACCAGCACCATCTGCCAAGGGATCTGGGAGGAAACTTGACCCCAGAGTCAGGCCCTCTGACCTTGACCAGAGTATTCTGAAGTAGCCCTAAGACCTAGCTCCCTACCCACTGATCTATTGTCCAGGGACACTCTTGCCTACCCAAGATCCTGACAGGGGGCACAATTATCTGTACCCCCAGATACAAGTCACAGACACTGGGCCCAGTTGTGGTTTCTGAAACAACACTGTGACTCAATTCTTGTCCTGCTCAGCTATTGTATGGGGCTAATTTTGCCTGAAGTAGGACCTGCCCACTTACCTGGCAAGAGCCTTCCCAGGAACTGAAGGGAGTGTCAACTATTCACAAACCTGGCTATAGTTTACCTTCTGTGGGCCTTGGAGTAGAAACTTGTCCCAGTTGCATCCCTGTTGACTATGGCCCTGGAGGACATGACTTCACCCAGGATCGTAGCCTAGTAATGTCCTTGGTAATAGGCCCTTCAACAAAATTGTTAAAAATATCTGAGCTACAATAATTTCTTAATGAATACACAATATAAAAGGACATAAAGTCTGGCATCAATAGAATAAAATGTGAAAGGAGGGGTAGGAAAAAATGTAGAAGTTTTTATATGCTCCTGAATTTAATTTTTTATCACCTAAAATGGAGTGTTAGAACTTTAAGATGTTTTATGTATGCTTGGTAGTATTCACAATGCTAAAACCTACAGTAGATATAGAAGAGAGAAAAAGAAAGGAATCTAAGTATAACAGTATAAAATACACGTAATCACAAAGGAGACAGCAAAAGAAGAGAGGAACAAACTACAAGACAGAGAACAATGAATTACCAACATGGCAATGCAATAGTAAGGCCTTAAGTATCAATAATTATTATAAATGAAAATGTAGCAAATTCTTTAAACAAGGGCTCCCTGGGTGATTCAGTCATTTAATCATCTGACTCTTGATTTCCATTCAGGTCACAAACGGCTCAGGATCATGAGGTCAAGCCCTTCATCAGGCTCTGCATTCAGGGGGGAGCCTCCTGGATATTCTCTTTCTCTACCTCTGCTTCTCCCCTGCTTGTGTTTTTTATCTCTCTCTCTCATAAATACATACACACATACATAAATACATAAACACAAATTAATTAATTCTGCAATCAAAAGATTTAGAGTTGTTAAATGGATAAAATACGAAAATACCAAGATCCATCACTATGCTGTGTATAAGAGACAGACTTTATCTCTAAGGACACACATAAGTTAAAACTGAATGGATTTCAAAAGAGATTCCATGCAAATGATTGTCGTAAGATAGCAGGGAAAACTAAGCGTATATAAGAGAATATATGCTTTAAGACAAAATGTGTCACAAGACACAAAAAAGATCAATAACTAATAATAAAGAGGTATATATGTACACAATATAGAAATAATATAGCCAATATTAACAGATATGAAGAGAGAAATCAACACAATGGAATAATAATAGGAGACTGAAATACCCCATTTTCAACAATGGGTGAATCATCCAGGGAGAAAATCATTAAGGAAAGCACTGACTTGTATGATGCTTTAGATAGAATCAACCTAACAGATATATAAGGAATTTTCAGTCCAACGACAGAATATGCAGAATTTGTCTCAAATCCACATGGAACATTCTCTAGGATATTTATTAGGCCACAAAACAAGTTTCAAGTCATATAAGAAGAATGACTATATCAAGTATATTTTCTGATTACATTGGTAAGAAAATAGAAGTCAATAGCAGAAGGAATGTTTACAAATACATGAAATGCAAATATATTTATGGATACACTATATATATTAAATATATATATTTGTATTTCATATATAGTCAATATATTTGTATTTCATTTATTTGTATATACACATATATTGCAGCAAAAGGATTTCTAACAGAATAGTTTATTGCAATAAAAGCCTAGTAAATAAAAAAGAAACATCTCAAATAAAAACCTAACTTTACACCTCAAAGAACTAATAAAAGAACATACCAACCCCTAGTTATCAGAAGAAAGAAGAAATAAAAATTACAATAGAAGTAAATGCAATTGAAAACAGAAAAACAACAGAAATATCAAGAAACTAACCATTTTTTTTAAGATTTTATTTATTTACTTGTTTGACAGAGAGACAGCCAGCGAGAGAGGAAACACAAGCAGGGGGAGTGGGAGGGGAAGAAGCAGGCTCCCAGCAGAGGAGCCTGATGTGGGGCTTGATCCCAGAACACCAGGATCACGCCCTGAGCTGAAGACAGACGCTTAACAACTGAGCCACCTAGGCGCCCTTAACTGTTGTTTTTTGAAAAGATTAAATTATTTTTTGTTAGGTACACAAGGAAAAAACAGACTCAAATAAACAAAATTATAAAGGAAAAAAGAGACATAGCAACAGATAACAGAAAAGTACAAAGGATCATTGAAAAAAAGTAACAGTTATCCTTTTTTTTTTTTTTAAACCACTGGAGAATTTTCAGGAGATAGGAGATATGATCGGATGAATTTTTTTTAAAGATTCTATTTATTTATTTGACAGAGAGAGAGAGAGAGTCAGCAAGAGAGGGAATACAAGCAGGGGGAGTAGGAGAGGAAGAAACAGGCTCCCAGCAGAGAGCAGGGAGCCTGATGGGGGTCTCAATCCCAGGACTCTGGGATCACGCTCTGAGCCAAAGCCAGATGCTTAATGACTGAGCCACCCAGGCGCCCCTTTATTAACAGTTATTCTACAACAAATTGGATAGCAGAAAATGAAAAAAAAATAGTTCTTAGAAACATCCAACCTACAAAGATTGAATCATAAAGAAATAAAAAATCTAAATGGAGAAAGGACAAGAAGACTGAAATAGTAAATAAAATATCTTAAAACAAAAAAAGCCAAATATTGATTACCTATCTTCACAGGTGAGTTCTATCAAACATTTAAAAATTAATGCCAATTATTCCCAAATTTTCTGTTCATGTGCACGCACACACACACACACACACACACACACACAAATAGAAGAGTAGGGAACACTACTTGCAAATAATTTTACCAATCTTACCAGGAAAGCCTTGCTGTTAAACCAAAGCCACACAGTGACACTACAAAAACAGAACTACAGGCAAATATCCCTGATGAAGAGAGTTACAGAAATCCTCAAACCCAATTCAAGAGCACATTAAAGGAATCATACACCATGATCAAGTGGGATTTATCCCTGGGATACAAACATGGCTCAACATATACAAATCAGTAACCATGATAAACCATATGTGTCACAAAATGATAGATAAAATCATATGATCATCTCAATAGGTGCAGGAAAAACATTTGATAAAATGAAACATATTGTCTTGATAAAAACTCTCCAGGGGCGCCTGGGTGGCACAGCGGTTGGGCGTCTGCCTTTGGCTCAGGGCGTGATCCCGGCGTTACAGGATCAAGCCCCACATCAGGCTCTTCCGCTATGAGCCTGCTTCTTCCTCTCCCACTCCCCCTGCTTGTGTTCCCTCTCTCGCTGGCTGTCTCTCTCTGTCGAATAAATAAATAAAAATCTTAAAAAAAAACAAAAAAAACAAAAAAAACTCTCCAAACATTAGTTATAGAAACAAAACAAAACAACTCCACATAATAAAGGCCCTTTAAAGCACACCCACACCTAACAATATAAGCAATACTAAAAATGCTGAAAACTTTGTTTCTCTAAGATCGGAAACAACAGAAGAATGATCATTCTTAAAATTTCTGTTCAGTATAGTACTGAGAGTTCTAGCCAGAACAATTAAGCAAGGAAAAGGTAGAAGACATTCAAATCAGAAAGAAATAATCTACTTTCTTCTTTTTACAGATTACATCATCTTGTAACCAGAAAAACACAGAAGACTATCAAATAATTGATAGAACTAATAAACAAATTCAGTAAAATTGCAGGACATAAAATCAATATACAATAATAAGTTTTGTTTCTATACACTAATGGTGAAGTACAAGAGAAGTTAAGAAAATAATCCATTTATAATAATATCTAATGAATAAATACTTAGGAAAAATTTAATCATGGAAGTGAAAGATCCCTACACTGAAAGCTATAAGAAATTGATAAATAGAATTTGAAGAAGGCACAGAAAAATGAAGAGAACATATGTTCTTTGGTTGTAAGAATTAATTGTTAAAATTAATTAATATAAGATTTAATTTAAGGATTATTTGTTACAATATTCATCCACCAAATGCTATATTCAGATTGCATGCAATTCCTTCAAAATTTCAATGCACTCTTCAAAGAAATAGAAAAAAAAATCCTGAAATTCCTGAAGACCACAGAAGCCTCCAAATTTCTAAAGCACTTTGAATAAAAACAAAGCTAGAGGAGTCACAGTCTGAATTAAAACTCAATTATTAAAGAAGTTACAATCAAAACAATGTGGTACTAGATTAAAAAATGGACACATAGGCAATGAAATTGAAAGAGATCCAAGAAATGAAGCTGCTTATATACTTAACATCAATCATTTACAAGAGTGAAAAGGATACACAAATGGGGGAAAATATTCTCTTCAAAACTGGTGATTGGAAAACTGAATATCCACATGTAAAAGAAAGAAACTAGACCTGTAGCTCACACCACTCATAACAATTAAATTGAAATGGATTTAAAATTAAAAGTAAGATTTGAAATTGTAAAACTGTCTGAAGAAAAGATAGTGAAATATTTCTTTGGCATTCCTCTTGATGACATTTTTTTGATATGAGAGCAAAGTACAGGCCACAAAAACAAAAATAAACAAGCGAGGTTACATGAAACTAAAAGGATTCTACAAAGTAATGGAAACAACCAAGAAAAGTAAAAAGCAACGTATGAAATAAGAAAATATTTGCAAATCATCAATTTATAAGGGGTTGATATCCAAATTATATGAGGAATAAATAAGCTCTATGGAAAAACACAAGTAGGTTAAGAAAAATAGAAACAATTTAGAACAGAAAATATAGCAGAACAAAATCTATGGGATACAGCAAAAGTGGTTGTAACAGGGAATTTAACAGTAATTCAGGCTTGTCTCAAAAAGCACAGTGAATCCCAAACATAAAAATCAATATATATATAATATTTACATTTATATTACATTTATTATATATCATATATATCAATAAATATGATATATATTTCATATATATTTACCACATGTTTATATTATATATTTATAATATGAAATTAATATAATAAATATGTTCATATATTTTATATATTTTATATATTTACACAATAAATATAATAAAATAATGAAGACTAAAATATAATAAATAATAAAATAATAAATATATAATAAATAAAATAATAAATAAGAATATTGTAAATGGAATCAAATATAATAATTTATATTTATAATCTATATTTTATATTTATATTATAATTATTTATATATATTTACAACTTAAACTAGAAAAATAACAAACAAAGGAATAAGTTAGTAGCAGGAAATAAATAATGAAGATCTCATTGGAAATAAATACAAATATAATAAAAAGAAAATAGGGGGACACCTATCTGGCTAAGTCAGTGGAATGTGTAAGTTTTCATCTCAAGGTTGGGAATTTTACACCATGTTGGGTGTAAAGATTACTTAAAATACGTTTTTTTTTTAATTTTTTATTTAAATTCTAGTTAGTTAACATATAGTGTAATATTATTTTCAGGAATAGAATTTAGTGATTCATCACTTAATCTAACAGTGCTCATCACAAGCACCCTCCTTATTCTCCATTACCCATTTAGCCCATCCCCCCACCCACCTCCCCTCCACCTCAGTTTGTTCTCTATAGTTAAGAGTCTGTCTAGGAGTAGAATTTTAAACCAATCAGTTTGGAATTTCCTGATCAGCACTTGCCATCTTTTATTGGTAAAATATTCTTTAAAAAAGAGAAAATACAAAAAATCAATGAAGCTGAAAACTGCTTCTTTCATAAGGTAAACAAAATTAACAAACCTTTACCTAGACTCACTAAGAATAAAAACATTCAAATAAGTAACATCAGGAATGCAAAAGAAGGTACATATGATGCCACAGAAATACAAAGTGTCATAAGAGTATACCAAGAAAAATTACATGCCAATAAAATAGACAACTTAGAAAGATGGATAAATCCCTAGAAATTTACAATCTCCCCAGACTGACTCATGAAGAAAGAAAATCTGAATGCATATTACTAATAAAGAAATTTAATTAGTAATCAAGAGCCTCCAGCAAACAAAAGTTCAGGAATAGATAACTTTACTAATGAATTCTACAAACATTCAAGAATATTTAATACTTATCTTTCTCAAACTCTTCCAAAAAATACTTCTAAATTCACTTTACAAGGGTAGCATTATTCAGATACCAAAACCAAGCAAGGACACCACACACACACACACACAATAATAAATAAAAATAGGTGCAAATATTGCCAACAAAATATTAACAAATTGAATTAAAGAGTACATTAATATAATCATATACCATGATCAAGTGGTATTTATTCCAGGGATGCAAGGATGATTCAACGTCTATATAGCATTCAATATGATACACCACAATTACAAAATGAAAGATAAAAATCATATGATTATCTCAATAAATGTAGAAAAGGCATCTGACAAAATTTGACAGTTATTATAACTCTCAACAGAGTGTGTGTAGAGGAAAAATACATCAATATAATAAAGGCAATTTATTACAAACCCACTGTTAAAATCTAATTGTGAAAAGCTGAGAGGTTTTACCTTAATATTAGGAATAAGACAAAAGTACCCACAAAACTGGGGTGCCTGGGTGGCTTAGTTGGTTAAATGTCTGCCTTCAGCTCAGGTCATGATCCCAGGGTCCTGGGATGAAGCCCCCAGTCAGGAGTTCTGCTCAGCAGGGAGCTTCTCCCTCTTCCTCTGCCTGCTGTTTCCCTTGGTTCAGCTCTTTCTCTCCCTTTCTCAGTCAAATAAATAAATAAAATATTAAAAAAAGAATACTCTCAATCCCACTGTTAGTTGACATAGCATTAGAAGTCCTAGCTGAAGCAATTAAATTTTTTAAAAAAGCAATATAAAAGACATTGGCAAATTGGCAAGAAAGAACTAAAACTGTTACTACTTGGAGATGATATGATAGTATATATATAAGTATTACAACCACCAGAAACTGTTAGAATAAATAAGTTTGGTAATGTTGCGAGACATAAAATTAGTATACAAAAATGTATTCTGTTTTTTACAATAATAATGAGCTTATAGAAAGAGAAATCAAGAAAATCCTATTCATATTCATATCAAAATGAATAAAATATGAAAAATTGTTTTTCAAGGAATAAATTAAAGGATGTAAAAACACTTTTAAACTAGAAACTGTAAGATATTGGTGAAACTAATGAAAGTAGACATAAATAAATGGAAAGGAATTTCATGTTCATAGAATGGTAGAATTAATATTGTTAAAATTCCCAAACTACTGAAAGAAATCTACAGATTCAATAAAATCCCTACCAAAATACCAATCACATTTTTCACAGAAATAAAACAAATAGTTCTAAAATTTGCATGGAATCACAAAAGGCCCCAAATAGCCAAAACAATCTTGAAAAAAAAAAAGTGAAACATATTATGCTCCCTGATTTTAATGTATAATACAAAGCTATATTGTTCAAATCGGTATGGTGTTGACATAAAAATAAACACATAGATCAATGGAACACAATAGACAACCAGAAATAAACTCACACGTATATGTTTGATTAATTTACACAAAGAGGGCAAGAGTATACACTAAGGGAACGACTGTCTCTTCACTAAATGGTGGTGGGAAAACTGGTCAACTACATGCAAAGGACTAAAACTAGATTACCATTTTATATCACATATAAAATCAAACTAAAATGGATTAAAGTACTAAATGTAAGACCTGAAACCATAAAACTTATAGAAGAAAACATACGTAAAAATCTCCTTGACATTGGTCTTAGAGATGCTATTTTGGAGATGATTTCAAAAACAAGGGAAACAAAATAAAAAATAAACATATGGGGTTTCATCAAACTGAGAAGCTTTTCTGCACACAAAGGAAACCATTAACAAAATGAAAATAAACCTAAGGAATGGAAGGAAATATTCACAAAAATATATCTGAGGGGTTAATGTTCAAAATGCATAAAGAACTCATACAAATTTGCAACAAAACAATCTGACTTAAAAATGGTCAGTGGATTTAAATATAAATATTTCCAAGGAAGACAGATAGCTGACAACCACATGAAAATAAACTCGACATTGCTGATTATCATAGAAATGCAGATCAAAACCACAATGAGATGTTGCCTTACACTTGTCAGAATGTCTAGTATCAAAAAGAGAAGAAATAATTTGGTGAGAATGTGGAGAAGACAGAACAAATGTGCATGGAAATGTAAATTGGTGCAGCCACTAAGAAAATACTATGGAGTTTCCCTAAAAAAATTAACAATGGAGGTACCATATGATCTAGGAATTTCATACACAGGAAACAAAATACTAATTTGAAAAGATACATGCACCCCTTTATTCATTGTGCCATTATTTACAATAGTTAATATGGAACAATTTAAGTGTCCATCAATAGATGAATGGATAAAGAAATGTGGCACACACACACAGGCATGCATAAACGCACACAGACACATACAATGAAATGTTGCTCAGAAATAAGGAATGAAAACTTGCCATTTAAAACAACATGTATGAATATTGACTGTATTATGCCAAGTGAATAAATTGACAAAGAAAGAAAAATAATGCATGATTTCAATTATATGAACCAAAAAGCAAACAAACAAACAAACAAACAAAACCCCCAAAAAACCAAAACCCAGACTCATAGATACAGAGAACAGTTTGCTGGTTGTATGGAATGAGGTGGTTAAGGGAGATAGGCAAAGTGGAGAGGGATTAAGAAGTTCAAATTTCAAGTTAGAAATAAATAAGTCAGAGAAATATAATATACATCATAGGGGATACAGTTAGTAATATCATATTAACTTTGTCAGGTAATAGGTGGTACTTAGACTTATTGTGGTGACCATTTTGCCATGCATTCAAATGTCAAATTACTCTGTTGTACACCCAAAACTGATATAATAGTATATGTCAATTATGCACATTTAAAAAGGCAAAAGAAGAAAATATGATGATCTAATGTACAGCAGGGAATCTGTAGTTAAAATCATTGTATTGTGTAGTTGAAATCTGTCAAAGGTGTACAACTTATGTCACACACACACACGATTACAATGTGAGGTGATGAATGAGAAAATTAGCTTGATCATGGTAATCATTTCACATTTATTTATATCAAATTATCATATTGTAAACTTAAATATATACAATTTTTATCTGTCACTTATTTTATAAGATAGCTTGTGAAATAGAGAAAATATGGTTATAAGCAATAGATGATGATAGGGTAGAAGACCAAAATTTTAGAAAAATAGAAGTAAAATATAAGAAAGGAATTCTTAAAAATTCACTATTAATGTTTCTTCTAGTTTTCAGGACCAGAAAAAGAATATATACATATATATTTTTTTTCATCACTGTAACCTTCACGGAGATTGATAAATGATAAGTACATGATGATCAATTATTGAACCGAATAATCTGAAAAATATAATAATACTAATATCTCAAGATTAGTAGAAGGAAAAAATAACAAAGTTCTGAAAGGAAATACTTGAATAAGAGACTTAAAGGATAACTGAAACGATTAATTAAACTGTGAGTTCTTTTTAAATATATGTAATATATATAGCTTTAGCTAGATAAAATCAGAGAAAAAGAAAGATAGGCTGGTGATGGGTAGTAAGGAGGGCATGTATTGCATGGTGCACTGGGTGTTGTACGCAACTAATGAATCATGGAACTTTACATCAGAAACCAGGGATGTACTGTATGGTGACTAACATAATATAATAAAAAAAATATTATTATAATAAAAAATAAAATAAAATAAAGAAAAAAGAAAACTCAAATGAAGAGAATCAGATATGAAAGAAGAGACATACAGACAGGAAGATGGAAGGGGTATAGGAGGATCCTAGGTTCACCTTATCCTATGAACACAACTAGATAGCTATCAAATCATCATAAATACCCTAGAAATTGACCTGAAGACTGTCAGAACAAATTTCACTACTAAAGGGAAAGAAGGGGCCACTGTGAAGAAGGTAATAAGTGCTGACATGTGCTTTAGGCGAAAAACATATCTTGCAGGTTGCAGAGGAAGAGAGCAAGAGAAAGGAGAACATAGTGGAACACACAAACCATAACCACTGTCTTGGAAAACAAGAGGGATTGAATTTTGTGAGTTCTTGCAACTAGTGGGGCTTAAGGCCTGGAGTTTTAAAGCTCAGTGGGCTTGATTGGGATAAAGCACAGAGGGCAATTCAGTACTCTTAGAGAGAAGGCACAAAAATCACCTGGGGGGCCTACAGCATAGAAAAAGTGATCTGAAGGGCACTGGGACACATAGTAGGGATATTATTTGCTTTTTGTGGAGTATGTCCCTGAGAGGCGGCAACAACAGAGAAACCTCTCTGAGAACAGGAGCTGGCCAGAATCATTTGCCTACCCTGCACCTCAGACTAAACGTAGAGCCACATTCAGGAAGCAGCATACCAATGACACTAGCTGCCTAACTTGCTTATACTAAGCTCCAACCCCCTGCATTCCAGTGGAACTGCTTCAAAGTCAGGCTTTTCTCAATTCCAGTGAGGCAGAACCCTCACCCAGAAGACCAGCACAGACCACTGTCCACACCATATCTTCCAATCAGAGAATTTTGCAGGGCCTCAGTTTAGGTGGAGGGGGTGACACTTCTCATTTTACAAACAGACCAAACCACACCCAGCTAAAACTCAACACATTCAGGCAAGGGACCAAACATGATTCACAGTGGGCAAGGGAAGCCTCCGCAGATGACTGGCCTGAATGATAGAACAGCCAGAACACAACAGCAGAGTGTGCACAACACTCAGTGGAGGCACTCCCTGAAGCACGAGGCCCTGAGAATTTCAAGACCACTCTTTCATAAATCCATTACTTTCAGGAGTATGAGATAAAAGTCTTTTCTAACACAGAGAAGAAGGCACAGATAAAGACAGAGAAATGAAAAGGCAGAAATGTATCCTAAATGAAAGAACATTTAAGGATAAGATCAGAGATCTAAGAGAAACAGATGTAAGTAACATGCCTGATGGAGAATTTAAAGATACTCACTGGGCTTTTGAAAATAATAGAAGACATTAGTGAGACCTTTACCACAGATATAGAACAGTAAAAAAAAGGGTCAATCTGAGATGAAAAATGCAATAAATTAGATTAGATACAAACTTGATGCAATGAAAAGCAGGCTGGAAGAAGCAGAGGAATAAATTAATCAATTAGAAGAAGAAGTAATGGAAAGCAATGAAACTGAACAAAAGAGAGAAAGAAGAATTGTTCAACACATGAATAGACAGGAAACTCAGTAACTCCACCAAATGTAATGAAATTTGTATTATAGGAGTCCCAGAAGAAAAAGAGAGAGAAAACGGGGCAGAAAATTTATTTGAGGAAATAATAGCTGAAAACGTCCTTAATGTGGGAAAGGAAACAGACATCCTGTTCTAGGAGGCATAGAGAACTCCCATCAAAATCAACAAAACATATTATAATTAAGACATATTGTAATTAAATTTGCAAAATATAGTGATAAACAACAACAACAACAAAATCTTAAAAGCAGCAAGACAAAAGGAGTCATGATCTCACCAAGGAAGACCCATAAGGCTAGCTGAAGATTTTTCAACAGAAACTTGGCAAGCCAAAGTGGAATGATATAGTCAAACTGCTGAATGGGAAAATCCTGCAGTGAAGAATACTGTACACAGGAAGGCTGTCATTCAGACTAGAAGGAGAAATAAAGAGTTTCCCAGACAAAGGAAAAATAAAAGAGTTCCTGACCACTCAAAGAGCCCTGCAAGAAATAGTAAAGGGGACTCAGAGTGGAAAGGAGAGACTGAAAGGGACAAAGACAAGAATAGATCAGAGAAAGCCTCCAGAAAAAAAGGACAAAGGAGTAATGAGGTAATGAAATGGCAATAAATGCATATCTATCAATAATTACTTTAACTGGATAAAGACACTAATCAAAAGACAAGTTGTCAGAATAGATTTAAAAAAAAAGGAAAAAAGAAAAAACAAACAAGATCCATGTATATGCTAACTGCAAGAGACTAATTTTAGACCCAAAGACAAATGCAGATTGAAAACGAAGGGATAGAGAAATACTTATCAAGCAACAGGATATCAAAAGATAGCCAAAGTTGTAACACTGATGTTGGACAAATAGAAAGTAAAACAAAGACTGTAACCAGAGGTAAAGAAGGGCACTATATCATAATAAAGGGGACAATCAACCAGAAGGCCTAACAATTGTAAATATTTATGCACTCAACATGTGAGCACCCAAATATATAAAACACAATAACAAACTTAAGGAACTAATTTAATAATATCAAAATAACAAGTAAGGATGATAGCACCTCACTTGCGTCAGAGATCACTTAAACAGAAAATCAACAAGGGGCAAATGGCTTTGAATGACACACTTTACCAGATGAAATTAACAGATAAATTTAGAACATTCCCTCCTAAAACAGCAGAACACACACACATTCTTTTCAAGTACACATGGAACATTCTCCAGAATGGAACACATTTTAGGTTACAATACAGGCCTTAACAAATTCATTAAGATTGAAATCATGCCATGCAACTTTTCTGAACAGAATACTATGAAACTTGAAATCAACCACAAGAGAAAATTTGGAAACACCACAAATACACAGAGGTTAAACAACATACTACTAAACAATGAATGAGCAAACCAGAAAATGAAAGTAAAAATAAAAATTACATGGAATCAAATGAAAATGAAGAAAGTCACCCCAAACCTTTGGGATGTAGCAAAAGCTGTCCTAAAAAAGGAAGTATATAGCATTACAGGTCTATCTCAAGAAGGAAGAAATTTTCAAGTAAATAATCTAACCTTACACTTATTTTTTATTATAATAGTTTTTTTATTATATTATGTTAGTCACCTTACAGTACATCCCTAGTTTTTGATGTAAAGTTCCATAATTCATTAGTTGCATATAACACCCAGTGCACCATGTAATGCGTGCCCTCCTTACTACCCATCACCAGCCTATCCCATACCCCCACCCCCCTCCCCTCTGAAGCCCTCAGTTTGTTTCTGAGTCCATAGTCTCTCGTGCTTCATTCCCCCTTCTGATTACCCCCCCTTTCTTTATCCCTTTCTTCCCCTACCGATCTTCCTAGTTCTTATGTTCCATAGATGAGAGAAATCATATGATAATTGTCTTTCTCTGCTTGACTTATTTCACTTAGCATTATCTCCTCCAGTGCCATCCATGTTGCAGCAAATGTTGAGAAATCGTTCTTTCTGATAGCTGAGTAATATTCCATTTTATATATGGACCACAACTTCTTAATCCAGTCATCTGTTGAAGGGCATCTCGGCTCCTTCCATGATTTAGCTATGTGGACAATGCTGCTATGAACATTGGGGTGCATATCATCATTCTCTTCACTACGTCTGTATCTTTGGAGTAAATACCCAGTATTGCAATGGCTGGGTCATAGAGTAGCTCAATTTTTAACTTTTTAAGGGACCTCCACACTGTTTTCCAGAGTGGCTGTACCAACTTGCATTCCCACCAACAATGTAGGAGTGATCCCCTTTCTCCACATCCTCTCCAACAATTGTTGTTTCTTGCCTTATCAATTTTTGTCATTCTAACTGGCGTAACGTGGTATCTCAGTGTGGTTGTGATTTGACTTTCCCTGATGGCTAATGATTTTGAACAGTTTTTCATGTGTCTGTTAGCCATTTGTATGTCATCATTGGAAAAGTGTCTGTTCACATCTTCTGCCCATTTTTTGATTTGTTTGTTTCTTGTGTATTGAGTTTGAGAAGTTCTTTCTAGATTTTGGATACCAGTCTTTTATCTGTAGTGTCATTTGCAAATATATAACCTTACACTTAAAGGAACTAGAAAAAGAACAAAAAGATTCTAAAGCCAACAGATAGAAGGAAATAATAATGATCGGGGCACAAATAAATGATATAGAAACCAGAAAGCAAAAGAACAGATCAATGAAACGAGGAGATGGCTTTCTGAAAAAAATAAAATAAAATTGATAAAGTTCTAGCCAGACTTATCCAGAAGAAAAGAGAAAGGATTCAAAGAAAATCACAAATATAAGAGGAGAATAACAACCAATACCACAACAATAAAAATAATTTTAAGATAATATAGTGTAAAACCATATCTCAACAAACCCGGAAGCAATGGATAAATTCCTGGAAACATAAAGACTACCAAAACTGAAATAGGAAGAAATAGAAAGCTTGAACAGACTGATAAGCAGCAAAGAAATTGAATCCATAATTAGAAAATTCCCAAAAAATAAAAGTCCAGGACCAGGTGGCTTCACAGGAGATTGCTACGAAACATTTATACAAGAGTTAATATCTATTCTTCTCAAACTATTGCAAAATATTGAAAAGGAAGGGAAATTTCAAATTTATTTTATGAGGGCAGCATTACCTTGACACCAAAACCGGGCAAATATTCCTACAAACCAATATGCCTGATGAACAACGATGCACAAATTCTGGATAAAATAGTAGCAAATGGAATCTAAAAAATATTAAAAGAATTCACCACTATCAAGTGGGATTTATTCTTGGGTTGAAATACTGTATGGTGACTAACATAACATAATAAAAATTATTATAAAAAAAGAAAAAAAAAAGAAAGTGTGGTTCAGTATTTGGAAGTCAGATAGCATGAAACACTACATTAATGAAGGAAAAGATAACCACCAAATGATCATTTCAATAGATACAGAGAAAGCATTTGACAAAATACAACATCCATTCATGATAAAAACCCTCAATAAAGTAGATTTAGAAGGAACATACCTCAACATAATAAAGACCATATATGAAAAATCCACAGCTAATATCCGCAAAGCAGAAAAACAGAACTTTTCTTCTATGGTCAGGAAAAAGGAAGATATGTCCATTCTCACCATGAATTAACAGTGCTGGAAGTCAGAGCCATAACAATCAGACAACAAAAGGAAATAATCAAAACTGGCAAGGAAGAAGTAAAACTCTTACTATTTGCAGATGACATGATACTCTATATAGAAAACCCAAGAGGCTCCAGCAAAATAATACTAGAACTGATAAATTCAGTAAATTTTCAGGATACAAAATCAACTTACATAAATATATTGGAATTCTATACAACAATAATAAGTAGCAGAAAGAGAAATCAAAGAATCAATCCCATTTACAATTGCACTCAAAACAGTAAGATACCTAAGAATAAACCTAAACAAATTAGTGAAAATCCTGTACTCTGAGAACTATGAAACACTGATGAAGTAATTGAAGATGACACAAGAAACAGAAAGTCATTCCATGCTCATGGATTGAAAGAACAAACATTATTAAAATGTCTATACTACCCAAAGCAATCTGTATGATTAATGCAGTCCCTATCAAAATACCAACAGCATTTTTCACAGAGCTAAAACAAACCAACCTAAAATTTGTATCAGACCACAAAAGTCCCAAAGTATCCAAAGAAACATGGAAAAAGCAAAGCAAAGCCGGAAGGAACATCAAATGGGAAAAAAGAGAGTCCTACAAATGGTGTTGGGAAAACCTGAAAGGAAGATGCAATAGAATGAAACCGGATCACTTTCTTACCCTATACACAAAATAAACTCAAAATAGATTAAATATGAGACCTCATAAATGTGAGACCTGAAACCATATAAAGCATCAGACAAAAGAGCAGAGACAACAATTTTTTTCTGACATTGTCCATAGCAGCATTTTTCTAGAAATGTCTTCTGAGGAGAAGTTATGTGTAAAAGTAAACTAATAGTAACAATACAAACAGACAAAAATCTTCTGTTCGGTGAAGGAAACAATCAACAAAATGAAAAGGCATCTTACTGAATAGGAGAAGATATTTGTAAATGACATATATGATAATGTGTGAAAATCCAAAATATATAGAGAACACAACTCAACACCCCAAAACTCTAATAATCTAATTATTCTTCTATTAAAATAGAAGACATGAACAGACATTTCTCCAAAGAGAACATGCAGATGGCCAACTGAAACATGAAAACATCCTCAACATCACTACTCACCAGGGAAATGCAAATCTGTCAGAATGGCTAAAATAAAAAACACAAGAAACAATAGGTGTCAGCGAGGATACGGATGAAAAGGAATCCCTGTGCAGTGTTGGTAGAATTGCAAAGTGGTGCAACCACTGTGAAAAACAGTATGAAGTTCCTCAAAAAATTAAAAACAGAACTACCATATAATCCAACAATCATACTACTGGGTATTTGTCCCCAAAATACAAAAACACTGACTCAATGGGATAATGCACCCCTATGTTTATTGCAGCTTTACTTATAATAACTAAACTATGGAAGCAGCCCAAGTGTCCATTGACAGATGAATAAAGAAGATATACACACATATATAACTGAATATATATAGTGAAAGCATATATCCAGCCATAAAAAATAATTATTCAGCCATAAATAAAGAATGCAATTTCGTCATTTCCAAGAACATGGATGGAGCTAAAGTATTTTGCTAAGCGAAATAAGTCAAAAACAAATAACATATGATTTCACAAATATGTGGAATTTAATAAACAAAACAAATAAGCAAAAGAAAAAAAATGAGACAAAACCAAGAAGCACTCTTAATTCTTGAGAACAAACAGGTGGCTACTGGAGGTGAGTTGGGTTAAGGAGTGCACTTCAGATGAGCACTAGGTGATGTATGGAAGTGTTGAATCACTATGCTGTACAACTGACACTAATATAACACTGTGTGTCAATTATACTACCTCATTAATGTATAGCTGGCATGATAATTATGTGTAAGACCACTCAACCGTATGTTTCGTTACATTTACTTTTTTTTTTTTTTTTGTTAAAGATTCTATTTATTTGAGAGAGAGCATGAGCAGGGGAAAAGCAGAAGAAGAGGGACAAGCAGATTCCACGCTGAGCATGGAGCCTGATGGGGGCTGAGCCCATGACCCTGAGATCATGACCTGGGCAGAAATCAAGAGTCAGAAGCTCAACCTACTAAGCCACCCAGGTGCCCCTCGTTACTTTTACTTTCAGGTTAATTTTTTGGTAATCCTTTAATTGACTTATGAACCCAGCAGGAATATAAATAAGCATAATTGCTTACATAAAACAATTCCATCTTTTTATCTGCCTCTCTGTAGTAGGTGGTCTGTGTGACAAGAAGGTTCATTCATTGACTCCACAAACACCCAGGAGACTCTCAGTGCAGCAGCAAGTGAGGTCAGCCTAGTGGGCTTCTCTAATGCTGGTATCTAATGTAAGAGGCAGGCCATATACAGTTCCTTTAACAGACAGAGTGCTTTTAGTGCTTGAAGAATGGGAATAAAATATACTAAGAATAGAGGGTATAATGGGGAAGGGTTCAGAAAGGCAGGATTTTTTTTTTCTTTAATGAGTGTTTCATCTCATTCTGTTTAATCAATCTAAAATAGACTATCTCCATTCTCTCTTTGACAGGATTTTTTCTGCTCTACCCTGAGGAATGTCTGTCTGACTCAGTGCCTCCACCCCTCTCCACACAAACAATTTCCTCATGTTCCCTTCATTTCTCTCCCCAGCTGTGCTCTGGGGACACGACAGCCCATGTCACCTATCGAAGGGTGGCTATTTTGTCCTCCAGAAACTACAGAACACAGGACTCCAACATGGTAGGTGTCTTTCCTGCATTTTCTTGGTGCTTCCAAACCATTTATCTCACGTGCAAACTTTTATCTGCTTTACGGTAAATGTCTGGATTGGGACATCACACCATGCCTCTCAGTCATTCTAGAAGTGACATTGAAACAGACCCCCAAATGGTATGAGCAATGGCTAGGCACCAGTGAGGCGCGTCTTGTTGGTAGCCTCTGGGGAGCCAGTGACCCCAGTGTCTTAGATTTGAAGTAATTCATCAACAAGGTTTTGTCTTGGGTGGTGTGAAATTGATAATGTTTAATGAAGTGAGAGAAGAGGGCCCTTGGGAGACATTAGGGGCCAGGTAAGGAAGAGATGAGTAGGTCACATTCAGGGTGCAGAGAGCAAACATAAACTCAGACAGTGCAGCTCTAGATGAAACAGGATGCTGTGACAGAGCTGTCCAGTTCTACACAAGAAAGAGAAGCTAGGAAGAATGGTCTGAAGAGAGCAAGGAAGTCTCCATAGAAGGTTATTTTTACATGAAACTCTAGATATTGGAAGACTTCAAAGATGTTAGAAATGGTGGGGAAGACTGTTTATGTGGAAGAAAGGATATGGGTGTGGCAAAGATGCAAGAAAGACAATGTCATGTAAATATAAATAATTTCAACGGAAATGGGAACTAGAGGTAGATTTTACATTGTTGCTTGTTTGTTTGACTGTTTGATTGGTCGGTTATTTTATTATTCCGTAATGTGAATGGAATGGAATGTGCATACAGTGTAACCTAGCAGATTATCTGCATGCTCAAAACAGTGTTCCAGACTGTTTTGTCTAGACTAGACAAAAAGCGTATTCATAAGGGGAGAAATTAGAGGCAGACATTTACTTGAATTATCTTTACAATATTATAATTCTTTGAAATTCTATGTCATAAAAGGATGTGATATGCATTTTTAATAAAACACACTAGAATTATCCTAGATCCATTATCCCAAAAATGTATGACCCAATGGGAATGTTAAGGAGAGCAAGAGCATATCACAGGGCAACCACTTGCCTTTTCCCTTTCCAAATTATTCTTTCAACAATTTGGTGAGTTATTTTTCATTAATATTCACACATTATCATGATGAGTAAATTGCCTGGTAGCTCAAAGGTTTTTGCTCCTAAATTCCTGGGTTTTACTTCCTGTACAGCTTTCCCAGAAAGAATGCAGGACCACACATCATCACATGTACGTTTAACTCACAGGACAAAGGAGTGAGAAGAGTGTGTTTCCAGTCTCCAAACTACTTTCCATTGCCATTGTCTGAAATTTACTTCATTGGCCTCACTCTTCTGACTTCAAGAAGAGCTGCAAAGTATGTGATCATATGTGGATGGTACTGAACCCATACAGATGTAGACATTCTACTGACAGAGGATAGAATAGTCACCATGACAACACATGGAATGTAACACTATGAGGAGGAATAACCCAAGGGATGCATTTATGTAGAGAGAGTAGGTAGGAGGTGGTGATTTTTATATGGAAGACTGCAGAGATAAAGAAAAGTTTTTTGTTTGTTTGTTTGTTTTTGATTTCTGGCTTGGGCTATTGTAAATGGTGGCACCCGCTTCAGGGGACTTTGGCAGTTCATTGTTGGGCATGATGAATTTGGTATCACTGTGAGAGAACACTTGCAGAACTCCCTTAAACTGGCATGGCAAAAACAAATAGATATAAGGTGGCCATGCAATGATTCATTGGTGTATGATTTGGTGTCCTGAAAATTTAAAAGGATCAAAAAAAAAAGTTAATTAATTATAATGCCAAATAGCTAGTATAGAATGAAATTGTGAGCAGCTCAGCTGATTGATTTCATAAAAGGAGCATTGCTTAGCTCTCTCGCACATGCCTGTATGTGTGTGTATATGGGTGGGAAGCAAACCACACATTGTCATTCAACATAGTTCATTCCATTTTTGCCAGAAAGCCTTATGGACCAATTTTGCCAGGCAGTGAGTACACGATATATTTCTCATTCACAACATCGAATTGTATTTCTGTAGTCAGTTATATACTTTCATATCCTGAATACTACTCTCTCTTTCTAGAATACAGTTGTTCAAATGTTTATATAAAATATAAAGAAATAACTATAACAACAATAATAATAAAATAATTATAAAAATGCTAATATGGTAATTTTAGAAACAATAAAATAAACAGTGATAATAATTGCCCCTGTATAACTAATAAGTGCTAAACTCTGTTCTGTGTGTGTTTGATGTGTGTACACAAGTATGTGCATGTATGTACCTGGGTGCATGTGTGCACGTGTGGTATATAATGTCTTGTCTCATTTAATCTTCAAAATTTTGAGGCAAGTACTGTTATTGCCCTGATTTCATAAAAATTCATTTCAGATAAAATGTTATGTCTGAATGATGTGCTGCATTATAAAAAGACATAATATAAAATATTTCAAAGTTACTGTATTTACATTTATTTTTCTTATTTTTCTCTTCAAATCATGGAAGTTTTTAGCTTATATTGCTACTTTCTTAATATAAGTAGTTGGGTCAGTAGCATACCCATTCCTAGGCAAAGTCATGTTTTCGTGTGCATTTTCCATGTCAGCTCCTTTAAATAAACAATGATTTTTTTCCATCCATATTTAGGGAAACCCATTATCAGACCTCTGCCTCTTCTATGAAATTCCATTACAGTGAATTATCAGCAATGACCACTTAACTGAAATAAATTGCACAGCAACCATGTAAGTCTGGTATGTGAAGACAGTGCATATAATTGCTATATCAATTTGATCATTGATATCATAAAATTATGATTATTATATTAGAATACATCCACAAATAAAAGCAGCATTATCTTTTAGTATAAAATATAAGTGTGTATATTAGATTTAATATTACCAGGATTTCTATATCAAATACTTTTCAAAATAAATGTTAGGAAGAAATGATATGTTATTTTTGTCTTTTGTCTTACAATCAAAACTTTCATATAAAGATGTAGTGTAGGAGAATACAAATAATTGAATAAATGTGCAGTCATACAGATATTATTGAATAACTTCCTTATGTTTAAATACAAATTCCCTTCCTGTTAAATTTAAAGAAATATTCTGAATATTATTCATATACTGAGAGATTTTGGCAGAAAGATGAAAAGAATATTTTTGAAACTGGTTAAGTCAAATTAATGCAGCATAATGCATTTTGAAAATCTTGATATGTGTATAATAGTAAAAATTGTTTGAGTGTAGCACAATCACTGGGTAGAGTATTTAGGCCTTTCTTTTATGTGAGAGGAAAGTTTGGGATATGATGGTGTTTACAGCTAAAGCCATGGTATCTAATGATGACAGCATCTTCTGTAATTTGTTTTCAAACTTCTAGAGGATAGGATGGTGTAAATTGAATGTTACATCTCTTTACTTATATTTAGCATTATTAGACAGATAATATTTTATGTCAGGTAGAGAGAAAGAATAGCACAGATTTGGAAGAGTTTACAGGATATGTAACATTTGTCTTCCCACTTTTTTAATATAGTGTTAGGAAGCTCCCAGAACATACCTTTTGGATTCAAGACCAGATTTCATTCAACATCCTGAATGGCATAGAAAGTATCATTTTATCTATCATTCTAGCATCATGGGAGGATATTTCAGATGCCAGTTAGGCAAACTTGCATAAAAGATCATTGTAGAAGGTTGCCTGGGTGGCTTAGTTGGTTAAGCATCAGACTCTTGATCTCAGCTCAGATCTTGAACTCAGAGTCATGAATTCAAGCTCTGTTTTGGGCTCCACGCTGCATGTGGAACCTATATTAAAAAAAAAAAAAAGATGGTTGTAGAAACTTCAGGTGCCCCATGGAAGTGGAAAGAAGTTAATAGAAGAAAGAAGATGAAGTGGTTAGTGAATTTATTATGGAGTGCTTCTAATATCTGAAGACAAAATATAGACATTCTTGTGGAGGCAGCACGAAATCTTTAAAAATGTAAATATAATTGATGTATTATGGAAAACTTTTAATATCAGAGTCCATATTCAAAAATTCATTTAGCAATCATTCCCTGAGAACATAAATAGACCAGGGATTGTTAAGTGATGGGGTTCTGTAGAAAATAGATATTACACCTATTTCTTTTTTTTCTTTTTTTTTAAAGATTTATTTATTTTAGAGAAAGAGAGAATGGGGGGAGGGGGAGGAGTAGAGGAGGAGAGAATCTTAAGCAGACTCTGTGCTGAATGCAGAACCCTACCTAGGCCTCCATCCCATGACCCTGATATCACAACCTGAGCCAAAACAAAGAGTTGGGCCTTTAACCAACTGTGGCCCCATACTTCTCAACACTAAAATTGAGAATGGATTTTTCAGTGCAAATGAGTGTAACAAAGGAAATCATTAATGGAAAAAGGAAAACCAGAATGACAAAATTATGGGAAAAAGTGGGAAAAAGTCAACAGCTTTGGATAATGATATATTTAATTTGAGTTGTCAGTAATATTCATAAATTTATTTTATTCATAGATTTTAGAGATTTATTTATGATCCACCAATTCGTGGGAGGCATCACTGCCTTAAATATCAATCTATGTCCATACCAATATTTACTGAGTTGTAGGTCAAACCAGTCAAACCAGCAAGAACTTCTTAAACATGCATATATCTGCAACTTCATTCAAAGGTTAATCTTTTAATATACATAACAATATAGCAAAACAGTATTCACATTCCAGGCCATTAAAATAAAATGTAGAGGTTTATTTCATAATGAAAAATCTCAATACTCACTAAAACAGAAAAATTCAAATTAATCATATTTAATCAGGGGCATATTTGTACATTTGCTTCCCCAAAGGGAAAACCAAAACACATTTCATTCAAAACTATGAATAGTTCTTTTTGTATATTTAAAGATTTTGTTTTTAAGTAATTTCTACACCCAATATGTTGCTTGAACTTAAAACCCCAAGATCAAGAGTTGCCCCAAGATCAAGAGTTGCATGCTTTAATGCTGAGCGTGGCAGGTGTCACAAACTTATGAATACTTCCTAAAGATGGCAAATAAATTGTTTTATATGTTATTTCTTTTTCATGATTTGTGTCAGTTTTTTCCTAAATTGTACAACTATGTCTGTGTGTGTGTTAGTATATATGCATGTATATCTATTTATTGAAGGATAGATCATACATACTGAATTTGTGCACATAATAGTAAAGGGAACAGTTAAGTAACCACTATCCATATCTAAACAATATCATTATTTAGGAAACAATCTAATTCCCTATATAAACAATTAATGAAATATAATTCAATTTTGAGAAGTTAATAAAACTGGACAAATTAAAATATTCTTATTTTAAGTGAATAAAATTTTTATTTTTTACATTACAGTATGTTATTTCAAATTACAAATACAGATTAAGCCAGTTATTATAGCATCTCATTACTTATTATTTTGTTTACTTATAATTTTAGAAAGATGTATAATTTCAAAAAGATGTATAAATAATACATTTTATTTACTTTAAGGTTATCCAAACAAAACCTGATACAGAAAATTGAGTTCCATATCCTGTTCATTTATTCGTGTATTTATAATATATTATTGAGCAACTACTGTGTAGCAGGCATTGTTCAGCCACTCAGCTTATACAGATAGCAAAATAATGATTTCACATTAGGAAATTTAAGTTTTGGTGGTTTAGAATGACAATAAACAATAAATATAGTTCATAAGTTTATTTAATATGTACTAGATGAAAAGTGATTTGCAAAATACATCAAAGGACAGCACAATTGAACACTTAATCAAGACTAATGATGTACTATATGATGTACTATATGTTAGCTAATTGAACATAATAAAAAATAGTAAAAGAAGAGTATAACTACATTTAAAAAAAAAGGACAGCACAGTAAGAAATAGTCAAATTAGGGTGTGCAGGGGGAGATACTGAGATTTTAAGTGCACTGTTCAAGGGTAAGTCTCATTTAAAAGGTGATATTTGACAAAAGACTGAACTCAATTTAAGAATATGGAATTAATTGAATTTAAATAAAATAAAATTCAATTAAAAATTTAAAAAATAATGGCAATAAAAATTTAAAAATTAAAAGGTAATAAAAAGAGAAAAGAATATGGAATTAAGACTTTGAGACTACATAGAGCCAACAGCTTGCTCAGTGTATCAAATATCATCAGTTGATTCAAACAAATAAGTGGCCATGTTGTAAAACAAGCCCACTTCCAAAGCTGGTTGAGAGTCTATTGATTTTAATTGCAAAATATGCATCACTCATTTTATTATGCTTCTAAATGTAAGTGAGTTTTAGATTTACACTACTGCATTTTAGCTCTATTCTTTTCTATTTTAGGAATAAAAGAGTGGAATTCATGATGGGACATGAGAATCACAGTTTCACCAGTGATTTCATTCTTTTAGGACTCTTTTCTTCTTCCCAATCAAGTCTAGTTTTCTTCTCCTTTATCTTCATCATTTTTATTATGACTATAACAGAAAACACAGTCATGATCCTTCTTATCCTCAGGGACTCAAGACTCCATACTCCAATGTATTTCCTGCTCAGCCATCTGTCTTTCATGGACATCTTGCATATTTCCAACATCGTCCCCAAGATGGTCACTGACTTTCTGTCAGGCAGCAGAAGTATTTCATTTGCAGGTTGTGGCATCCAGATATTTCTATCCCTCACCCTCCTGGGTGGTGAGTGCCTTCTCCTGGCAGCAATGTCTTATGATCGCTATGTAGCCATCTGTCACCCACTGCACTATCCCATTCTTATGAATGACTATGTCCGCGTTCTCATGGCTGGAGGGTCCTGGTTTGTTGGGACTGTCAACTCCATAGTCCACACAGCTTATGCACTCCACTTTCCCTTCTGTGGCTCAAGAGCCATTGATCACTTTTTCTGTGAAATCCCTGCCATGTTGAAGTTGTCCTGTGTGGACACAACACTCTATGAACGCGGAGTTTATGTTAGTGGCTTAATTTTTCTGCTTATCCCTGTCTCCGTAATCTTTGCTTCTTATGTCCAAATTCTCCTTACTGTCCTTCAAATGAAATCATCAGAAGCACGGAAAAAGTCATTTTCTACCTGTTCCTTTCACATGATTGTGGTCACAATGTACTATGGGCCTTTTATTTTCACATACATGAGACCCAAATCATACCACACCCCTGGTCAGGACAAATATTTGGCAATATTCTATACCATTCTCACACCCACACTGAACCCCATCATCTATAGCTTTAGGAATAAAGATGTTTTGGAGGCAATGAAAAATATGCTCAAAAGTGACTTTCTCCATCAAAAATAGTAATGAAAACACTTGAAGCATCTGTTTTCTATATTAATATTCAATACTTAAAAGTTAATCAATTATTCATATTTCAGGAAAGAAAATAAAAGTTTCTCTCCATCAGCTGTGGAAAGAAGTGTGTATTTCCAAAACCCTGATAATAATAAAGTTTCACAGGTATTTGTTTTATAAACAACAAAACGTTTTACAACAAAAATGTATCATCCCCTTCCACTAAAATTCTAAGAGATTATAAAAATTGCCTTTTTTAATACAATCATATATGGGATCTATCTATCTATATAACTTCTGTATTTTATGAAACAGTAAAATTATAATTATAATGTTGCAACCTTATCAAAAATTCATAAAAAAATTATAGGCAAATGGGTGCAGGTGTTCAAAAGGTAAAAATTCTGGTTATAAGATACATAAATTAAAAATAAGTAAGTGCTGCAATGTAATGAACAGCATGGTGACTGTAGTTAGCAATGTTCTATTGTAAATAAGAAAGCGGCAAAGAGTGTAGATTTGAGAAGTTCTCACAGAAGAACATGAATTGTGATTATGTGTGGTGATAGATGATAACTATAACTATTGTGATAATCATTCACAATATGTACATATTTCAAATTATTGTGTGCTACATCTAAGAACAGTACAATTATATCACTTATATCTCAGTAAAATATCTCAAAAATAAACAATGCATTTTATTAATAAATAATATTTATTCAGTGTATATTATGTATATTATTAAATATGAATTTTAATATAATGCATCATGTAATACATTTAATATAATCTATGCATTAAATGTTATTTAGTTAATGATATTAAGAATAACATTTATTAAAAGTTTTTAATAAATAGCATTCGATTTCCTTTAATATGAGCTCTAAGTAGTGAAAACACTTCATTTTGAAATCCACAATCCCTATTTTCTTGCACAATGATGGAAGCAAGTATTGCATGTAAGATCTCCACACATCAATTGCATCCTTGTCCTAGTGCCCCTGGATCTTTTTACATTGTTATTTGTCTACTCGGATTCTCACTCTCTCTCTCTTTTTTTTTCCTTGATTTGGTCTTTGTAGGTTCTGCGTTGATATATATTTGTCCATTTCTTCTAGGTTATTCAATTTGCCATCATATAATTTTTTATGGTACTTTCATGATACTTTGTATTTGTATGGTATCATTGTAAATTCTCTGCTTCTATTTCTGATTTTATTTATGTAAGCCCTATCTATTTTTTTTCTTAGTTAAGGTTTATCAACTTTTTTAATCTTTTCAAACACTAACAGTTTTATAGAACTATTTTATTTTTCTGCTATTTATTTTTGTTCTGATACATTACCCCCTTCCTTTTTTGAACTTGTGGCTCAGTTTGTTTTTCACTTTCCAGTTCCCTCAGTTGTAAAGTTTGGTTGTTGTTTGAGATCTTTCTTTTGAATTAATGTAAATATTTGCTGCTGAGAAACATCCCTCTTAAAACTACTTTTGCAGCTCCCCACAGGTATTGATCCGTTTGCTTCCATTTTGTTTATTTTAGTGTTTTTTTTTTTTTCTTTCTCCTTTTGGATTTCTTCTTTCATCTATCGGTTGTTCAGGATTGTGTTGTTTAATTTGTACATATCTGTAAAATTTCCAGCTTGTGTTATTGATTTCTAGCTTCATGCCATTGTGGTCAGAAAAGTCATTGGCTTTGACTTCAATCTTATTTAATATGTTAGGATTTTTCATCAATATAGAATCTGTCCTTCATAATGTTCCTTGTGTTCTTGACAAAACTATTTTTCTGCTTCTGTTGGATGGAATGCTTTGTATATGCCACTTGTGTCCATTTTGTCTAAAGAATTTTGTAAGTCCAACAATTCCTTGTTGATTTTCTCTCTCAGTGATATTGTTCAAAGTGGGGTATTGAAGTACATTACTATCAGTGTATTGTAAATTTCTTCTTTCAGCTTTTTTCATTAATATATTAGATTCTTCTATGTTATGTACATCTATATTTATCATTGTTATATCTTGTTGAGTTGACATTTTTTGTCATTATATAATGTTCTTAGGGAGTTTTATTTGTTTGTTTTTTGTTTTTGTTTACCAAATTTGGCTTAAAATCTATCTTGTCTTTTATAAGTATAGTTATTTCTGTTCTCTTTTGGTTTTTGCTTCCATGGGATGTTTTTATTCTTTCCCTGTTATCCTAACTGTGCCTTTAAAGCTGAAGTTATTCTCTTGTAGGCAGCATAGAGCTGTTTTTTTTTTAATCTATACAGCCACTCTATGTCTTTTGATTAGATAATTTAACCAATTTATATTTAAAATAATTTTCAATACATAGGGACTTGCTAAGTCATTTATTTTTGTTTGTATTTCCCATTTTTCTTCCTCTTCCCTTGCTGTCTATATTTGTAAAGCAATTGTTTTTAATAGGAGTATGATTTGATTCCTTTTATTTTTTCTGAATTCAATGTACATTTTGCTCTTTGATTATTGTACAACTTATATATAATATCTTATATATGTAACAGACTTTTTATGCAGAACACCTTTAACTTCAGTCACATATGAAATGCAATTTGCACCATGAAATAAAGGAAGAGTAAACTCATGAGGATTAAGAGATTATTCTTTTTTTTTAACAAGAAAAAATTCAATCCCCAGCTGAACAGATCTGAGGATAATAGGAAAATCTATAAATTTGAATTCATAGATTTATGAATTTCCAAATTAACATTAAAAAACACAAAACACTATGTATTAAGGATAAGAGCTTTATTTTCTCTACTGGGGATATAGAAATATAGACAGAAGAGCCTACATTGATATGCAGAACAGTGTCAGACTTCTAAAAAAAGTGTATTTATAGGTTGCCTGGACAGTCAAAATCATGATTTAATTGGCATGAGCTAGGGGCACCTGGGTGGCTCAGTCGGTTAAGCATCTGTTTTGGCTCAGGTCATGACCTCAGGATCCTGGGATCTGGTTCCCTGCTCAGTGGGACACCTGCTTGTCCCTCTCCCTCTGCCCCTCACCCCTGATCATGCTCTCTCTATTGCTCTCTGCTTTCTGTCTCAAATAAATAAATAAAATCTGTAAAAAAATAATTAGCATGAGATTATAAGAAATACAGAGTTGAAAATGGAAGTAGATAATAAGATATTTTAAGAATAGCCCATAAATGAAAGTCACACAGAGGAGGTGTAAAGATTTATTGTTGTTTTGGGAATTCGAGTTTCTCTGTGTGTTGTAGCAGGGAGTTATGCTGTCCACTGAGCACATATGCAGGATGCAGGATGCTGGATATGTTCTTTATATTCTATGACGGATCATCCAAGACAAAATAGACATTTCTCTGTGGAGGACTTCCTCTGCTATATGTAGAAGAAATAGAAGACTAATTAGATGAGATCATGTAACAGTGTTTTTTTTTTTTTTTCTTATTCCCCTCACTTAGAGATTTTAGTCCAACCAGCCTCTGGGCCACACCATTTATTCCAATTAAATGAAGTATGACATTTTACCCTGTATATGCCCACTTTTTTATTTGCAAGTTCTTGTTTTTCTATATGTGAACTCCTGAAACAATATGTATTAACATAATGGAATGATTCAAGTAAGTATTTTGGTGAAAGTTTGTATTGGCTGAATTTATGTTGTATCTGTCTATTCTGCCACTAAACTGTTTGTGTTTCCCTTAGGAAAAAACAGCCAAATAAAACACAAGAAAAGAAAGTTACTGTAAATCCAAATTCATATTTCAATATGTGAAGAAGTCTAGGGTATCCTTCACTCTGAAAATAGGTAAAAATTAGGGGTGCCTGGTGGCTCAGTCAGTTAAGCATCCAACTCTTGATTTTCCCTAAGGTCATGATCTCAGGGTCCCGAGATCAAGCTCTGTGTCAGGCTCTGTGCAGGGCACGGAACCTGCTTAAGATTCTCTGTCTCCCTTTGCTTCTCCATCAAAAAACAACAACAGAAATAGGTAAAATTGAAAGAGAAACTCAGTCATTTTAAATTTGTGGTTATGGATTGTGTGATTATGGGGGAATTACTATTAGTGCTAATATACATTAAAATAGTAACAAAAATATAATTTATTTACTTCTGTCTTCTATTAATTTAAATTATTGTGAAAGCACTTATATTTTTAAAAAATGTTCTATTTATTTCTGATTGTATGAAATATCTTACTTTTAAATGTTTATTTAATTCATCAATGAATTTGGTGGAAAGAGAAATCACTTTGCATTCATTACTATCTAGATGTATTTTAAATATATTTTTCTAGCTTATTTAATATGTTTCTCCTTGTCAACTAAACAATGTTTACCATCATATATATATATATATAAATTAATAATGTAAAATAAATGTAAAATATAATATAATAATGAATAAAATAATATAAAATAAAGAGAAATTTCTCTGTTGAGTACTTCCTCTGCTATATGTAGAAGAAATTAGAGGCTAATTAAATGAAATCATGGAACATTTTTTTGTTGTTGTTAGTTTTTTTGTGTTTTTGTTTTTTTCCTCACTTAGAGAGTTCAGTCCAACTGGCCTCTGGGCCACACCATTTATTCCAATTAAATGAAGTATGATTATTTTGCCCTCTATATGTCCACATTTTTACTTACAAGATCATGTTTTTCTATATGTGAACTCCTGAAACAATATGCATTAAGATAATGGAGTGATTCAAGTAAGGTGTTTTTTGTTTGGTTTGGTTTGGTTTGGTTTGGTTTGGTTTGGTTTGGCTTGGTTTGGTTTGGTCTGCACTACCAAAGACTTTTTTTTGTTTGGTTTTGATGTTCTGCAGGAATTTATGTTTCTTTTGTTTAAAGGTTTTATTTATTTGAGAGAGAGAGAATGACAGAGAGGGCATGAAAGGGGGGAGGGTCAGAGGGAGAAGCAGACTTCCTGCTGAGCAGGGAGCCCGATGTGGGACTCCGTCCCAGGACTCCAGCATCAGGACATGAGCCCAATGCAGTTGCTTAAACAACTGAGCCACCCAGGATCCTATGTTTCATTTTACAAAATTTTAATTCCCATTGGAGTGATGCCATAGTTTTTATTTAATTTAAAATCATTATTGACTCCTCTCTTTCTCTTACATCTTACATCTATTCACCAGCATACTTGCTGGCTGCACCTTTAAAACAGGTTCCGTATATGCCCACTTCTCAACAGCTCCCTGCAGATCCTTGGGCTCAGCCACCATTGTGTCTTGCTTTGGTACCATGAAGAACTTTTAATTGCCCTTCCAATTTCCAATTTTCTATTTTCTGCTCTTCTAATTTGTTTTTTTTTTCTTTTTCTAGTATTTTATTTTATTTTATTTTATTTATTTTATTTTATTTTACCATGTTATGTTAGTCACCATACACTACATCATTAGTTTTTAATGTAGTTTTCCATGATTCATTGTTAGCATATAACACCCAGTGCTCCATACAATACATGCCCTCTTTATTACCCATTACTGGGCTAACCCACCCTCCTCCCCTCTGAAACCCTCAGTTAGGTTCCAGTAGTCCATAGTCTCTCAGGGTGTGTCTCCCTCTCTGATTTCCCTCACTTCAGTTTTCCTTTTTTTTTTTTTTTTAAAGATTTTTTATTTATTTATTTGACAGAGATAGAGACAGCCAATGAGAGAGGGAACACAAGCAGGGGGAGTGGGAGAGGAAGAAGCAGGCTCATAGAGGAGGAGCCTGACGTGGGGCTCGAACCCGGAACGCCGGGATCACGCCCTGAGCCGAAGGCAGACGCTTTAACCGCTGTGCCACCCAGGCGCCCCCAGTTTTCCTTTTCTTCTCCTAATGTCTTCCATGCTATTCCTTATTTTCCATAAGTGAATCATATGATAATTGTCTTTCTCTGCTTGACTTATTTCACTTAGCATAACCTCCTCCAGTTCTATCCACATAAATGCAAATGGTGGGTATTCATCCTTTCTAATGTCTAATATTCCATTCTATATATGAACCATAACTTCTTTATCCATTTGTCTGTTGAAGGGCATCCCAGCTCCTTCCACAGTTTGGCTATTGTGGACATTACTGCTATGAACATTGGGGTGCATGTGCCCCTTATTTTCACTACATCTGTATCTTTAGTATAAATATCCAGTAGTGATTGCTGGGTCATAGTGTAGCTTTATTTTTAACTTTTTGAGGAAATTCTACACTGTCTTCCAAAGTGGCTGCACCAACTTGCATTCCTACCAACAGTGTAAGAGGGATCCCCTTTCTCCACATCCTTTCCAACACTTGTTGTTTCTTGCCTTTTCCATTCTTGCCATTCTAACTGGTGTAAGGTGGTATCTCAAGTGGTTTTGATTTAAATTTCCCTGATGGCTAATGATGTTGAACATTTTTTCATGTGTCTGTTAGCCATTTGTATGTCTTCTTTGGAGAGGTGTTTGTCCATGTCTTCTGCCCATTTTTGATGGGCAGATTATTGGGACTTGATTATTTATTTTTTGGGGCATTGAGTTTGAGAAGTTCTTAATAGATCTTAGATGCCAGCCTTTTATCTGTAGTGTCATTTGGAAATATCTAATCCCTTTCTGTGGGTTGCCTCTTTGTTTTGTGGACTGTTTCCTTTGCTGTGCAGAAGCTTTCTAATAAGAGAAGAGACAAGAACTGTATGATCCTCTCAATTGATGCAGAAAAAGCTTTTGACAAAATGCAACATCCTTTCCTGATTAAAACTCTTCAGAGTGTAGGGATTGAGGGAACATTCATCAACTTCATAAGAACCGTCTATGAAAAGCCCACAGCAAATATCATTCTCAATGGGGAGAAGCTGAGAGCTTTTCCCTTAAAATCAGGAACATGACAATGATGCCCACTCTCACCAGTATTGTTCAACACAGTACTGGAATTCCTAGCATCAGCAATCAGACAACAAAAAGGAATAAATGTATTCAAATTGGCAAAGAAGAAGACAATCTCTCTCTCTTCACAGATGACATGATACTTTATGTAGAAAACCCCAAAGACTCCACCCCCAAATTACTAGAACTCATACAGCAGTTCAGTAATGTGGCAGGATACAAAATCAATGCACAGAAATCAGTTGCTTTTCTGTACACTAACAATGTAACTGTAGAAATAGAAATTAGGAATCAATTTCATTTACAGTAGCAACAAAATACATAAGATACCTTGGAATAACCCTAACCAAAGAGGTCAAGGATCTATACTCTAGAAACTACAGAACACTTATGAAAGAAATTGAAGAAGACACAAAAAGATGGGAAAATATTCCATGATCATAGATTGGAAGAATAAACATTGTTAAAATGTCTATGTTGCCCAGAGCAATCTGCACTTTCAATGCCATCCTTATTAAAATACCATTTGTATTATTCGAATAGTTGGAACAAAGAATCCTAAAATTCATATGGAACCAGAAAATACCCCAAATCACCAAGGAAATGTTGAAAAAGAGAAACAAATCTGTGGGCATCTCTCTGCCTGATTTCAAGCTATATTACAAAGCTGTGATCACCAAGACAGCATGGTACTGGCACAAAAGCAGACACATAGATCAGTGGAACAGAATAGAGAACCCAGGAATGGACAGACCCTCAACTTTATGTTCAACTAATCCTCAACAAAGCAGGAAAAAATATCCAATGGGAAAAAGACAGTCTCTTCAATAAATGGTGCTGGGATAATTAGACAGCTATATACAGAAGAATGAAACTTGACCACTCTCTCACACCACACACAAACTCAAAATGGATGAAAGACCTCAATGTGAGATAGGAATCCATCAAAATCATAGAGAACATAGGCAGTAACCTCTTCGACATAAGCCACAGTAACTTCTCGTAAGTCTCATCTCCAAAGACAAGGGAAACAAAAATGAAAATGAACTTTTAGGACTTTATCAAGATGGTCTCATGGGTTTTCAGGCTGGAGAACAGTCACCCATTTAAATAGAATTCTATCTTGATAGCCATGTCTCTAACCCTGAATTCTTTATCCCAAATGTTCAAGTTCATGACAAAAAGCCTCACCATAGCATTCATTTTTTAATGTGAAAAATCAAGTGTTTAATCTTCACAAAAGAATGCTTTGTCTAAGTACCTTAGATTATAAATCCAATGCACTTTGACCTTGAGATAATTTTCTTTACCAAAAAATGAAAACATTTTCTTTTTTAAACTTTTGCACTGGATCAACATTATCATTAATGCTGTTATTAGTGGCATGCAAAGAATAAGAACAAGTAGGTATCATCTGGTATATAAAATTGCATTAAAATATAGTTTCAAAATATCACAAACAACAGTGAACAACAACTCCCCTGTTGTAATACACAGTATTTTATTTCATCTGGCATTTATAACAAAATAAAAATTTTAAAAACCTTAAAAATGTATGATCATTTTAAAGATATCATCCAAATTTGTGAAATATTAAAAATTAAAATGTAATATAATATAAATTAATTTTATAATTTTAATGTACTTACATATACAAATATGCATGAATATATAATTATATATGTCAAATTATTTTTCTTTAAATTCATCACATTTTATTTTTTAATTCTTTTTACCTTTGTGAAATTGAAATATTTACTTTAGAATGGTGTTCGGTCCTTTCTCACCTAATATAACATAAAAACTACAATATGCCTAGTATTCAAAATTATATTCAGAATACCCTTTACATCGTATGAATAAACATGTCTTGTTATAGCTGCCAGAGTCATGGCAATAATGTCTTCTTTTATGCTTGTTTTGTTTGATGTTTTTATTTGAATTCTAGTTAGTTAAAATATAGTGTAAAATTGGTTTCAGGAGTGCGATTTAGTGATTCAACACTTACATATAAAATCCAGTGCTCATAACAAGTGCCCTCCTTAATACCCATTACTCATTTAGCCCATTCCCACACACCCCTCCTCTATCAACCCTGTTTGTTCTCTACAGACAAGAGTCTTTTTCATGATTTGCCTTCCTCTCTTTTTCCCCTTCCTCTATGTTCATCAGTTTTGTTTCTTAAATCCCACATACGAGTGAAATCAAATTGTACTTGTCTCTCTTTTATTGACTCATTTTGCTTAGTAAAATATACTCTACCATCATCCGCATTGTTGCAAAAGGCAATATTTCACTCTTATTGACGGCTGAGTAATATGTATATTAGCTATCTTCTTTATCCATTCATCAGAGGACGGACATTTGGAGTCTATCCATAATTTGGCTAATGTTGATAATGCTGTTATAAACATCAGGGTGCATATGTCCCTTTGAATCAGTATTTGTGCATCTTTTCAGCAAATATCTAGTAGTGCAATTACTGAGTCATAGGGTAGCTCTTTTTTTAACCTCTTGAAGAACCTCCATACTGTTTTCCAGAGTGGCTGTACCAGCTTGCATTCCCACCAACATCTACATCCTTGCCAAAATCTCTTGTTTCCTGTGCTGTTAATTTAACCACTCTTACAGGTATGAGGTGATATCTCATTGTAGTTTTTATTTGTATTTCCCTGACGATGGATGATGTTGAGCATCTTCTCATGTGTCTGTTAGTCATCTATATGTCTTGTGTGGAAAAATGTCTATTCGTGGCTTCTGCCCATTTAACTGGATTATTTGTTTTGTGGGTATTGAGTTTGACAAATACTTTTAAATCATTAGATGTGGTGGCAAATTTAATACAAACTTTCAAATTAATTAGTAAGTATGAGCACAGTATAACTATATACTTATTGGACATTAGTATGAAAACTATAGAAATACAGAAAACTTCAATAAAGTAATTTTCTTCAATAATAAGAATGGTTAAAGTAATTAACATTTGGCTTTTCCTTTAAGGAACTGGCAGATAAAAATGTCTTTAAAAACATCTGGGAAATTTTCATACCCCCCCCCAGGCTGGCCTGAGGCCATCTTGCAATATCAGTGACTCTGAGGGGGTATTGCCAAATGAACACAAAGAAGAAAAAACATATTAAAATTGTCCACCACGTATAGAAGCCTACAGTTATGGCTGTGAATGTCTCTCCATGGATGTATCTGAAATGTCAAGTACTGAACTGAGAGGTGAATTTGTACATTTTTACAGAAAGTACTCTAAGAAATTTACTCAGGAAATGCATGTGGCACTGAGAAGTGAGACCAGAAGTGAGAAAGACAGTGACCTACTGTTTCCAACTTGTGTTTTATCGATATACATGTCAATTCTGCAGAAACACTTTGAATACCATTAATAAAGAATTGCTCTTTATTAAGCACTGGGGTAAGTCACTGCTAAATCAACATCCCATTAACTAGAGGACTTCAAAAAGAAGATGATATTTGGGTTTTAATGTGTATAAAATTACCATATACAGGTTTTTAAGTATAAAATAAAATTGTAAGAAATAGATAGATACTTATGAACTTTTTAAAGACAAAATTCTATTTATGCCTAAAACATACATTGTCTTCAACCTGGGAAGAACTTTTGTGATTACAAATAACCCATCATAAAAAGGAGGCAAAAATGGTTTAGTAAGTGTTATTATGTATGACATACCTGAATCATGGGGAATATGACACAGCCCTACCCTCAAGGCTGCCACATTCATGAAATAGAGACACTTGAACCTTGAATATGGGTGACAGATGCTAAAGTAAAAGTATAGGTGAACTAGATTATATTGACAAATGGCAGAAAAACATATTTATCCTGAGCTGACCCAATAAATCTATATAACAGGGTTTATTTAAGAGATAGTTAAAATATAAGTAAGATTGAACACATTGGACAACTCAGGGAAGGGAACTCCAGGTATTGTTGGATGGTGTGATGTGGTTAGAGTCTGCTGCAGAATCTCTGGCATGGAGCAGATGAAGGTGACAGCAAAGTGGGAATGTCTGTAATGTGACTTTTTCTTATGGATTTTATACTGTAGGCAATGTAGATGGTCACATATGTGCACCTGATATGATTATATACATTTTAGTTCCATTTTTAAATATCCTTTCCTCATTGTGATCAAATATCTCTAAGATGATGCTTCCATTCAGGGGGTCAATTAAGAGACAGACAGAGTTCAAAATAAGGTTACTGGTAGTGTCAGCACTGATGGCTTTTTATACAACAACGTTAAGCAGAGTGCCTGGAGAACAAGCACAGACAACAGTTTTTTGTTTGTTTTCCTTGCTTTCAGAGCCAATTTACAAACACAATATCTAAATTGGAAGAGATGAGGGTCAAACTAAGACTTACGGAAACAAGCTTGGGCAGTGTCCATTCATGTGAGAAAGGAATTCACTTGGGAAGCACAGATGATCCCGGGAATCAAGATAACACCCAAGTCAAGTCCTCAACAAATGTCCTGAGGTGTGTTGCTTCCTCTGTGGAATTCTGTCAGTGCCGAGGGATTTACCTTAGTGCTGACTCTTACTGCTCTTTTGCCTTGTGCACTCACTAAACCTTTAGTGAAACTGGTGTAATGATAATTGCACAGAAAACCTGGCATTGCTTTTGTGAGTATGAAATGGGGGTATAAAGAAAGAAAATGGAAAAAATGTCATTGCAAAATCTTAGTAGGTGATGAATTTGCAAATGAAGAAAATATATATGGAAAAGAAGACCAAACCCATCATAAATTTATATTATTTCAACCTCAGCAAAAGTAATATTTTTGCCCAGATAGTTCTTTGTCCTCTGAGTGACCTGTGTTTATACAATATTTAGGAGCATCCACTAGATGTCAGTGGCTCCCCAGTAGTGACAACCAAAAACCTCTCTAGGCATTGCAGGATGTCCCCTGGGGGGAGGGCAATCCCCCTCCCCGCGTGAATACCTACAGTACTGATAACTTACAAGTCAAACGCGCTAAGCACCATTGTCACCTCATTTAATTTTTATATCTGTTTAATTTGTCAGCTACAAACTGGCATTACTAGAGATAAGTTGAAGGACTGACATGCTATCCTGCACAATTTACTTGTGAAATACAGAAGTATCAACCCAACCTGAAACACAATGCAAAGTAAGCATTCATTCTAGTGATGTGAGTGTGTCTGTGTGTGTGTGGGGGGGTGCATATGTGTGTATAACTCTTTGATTCTAATTGATTTGAATTCATGAAGTTTTATGGAAACTTACAGAAATATAAATTACCAACTTGTACCCTAGTTTTTTTTTTAATTTTTATTTAAATTCCAGTTAGTTAACATGCAGTATAATAGTTTCAGGTGTACAATTTAGTCATTCAATACTTAAATACAACACCTGGTGCTCATCCAAGTGCGCTCCTTAAAACTAGTTACTGAAAATGTAATTTGTTTAAACATCAAATGAGATACTTAAGGAATACAGAGTATTGAAGTATCAAGTTCCCTTTGTTTCTCCTATCTTGGCATTAGTTAAGTTTTGGTGGGAGTAAGGGGCTCATACAGGATTATATACATGGACACATAGTAGACACTGTAGGGGAGATAGAATGTTTGATATCTATACGAACAAAGGAATTCTGTACAGAATGTATCTTTGCTATAGCAGGCTAACTTCTGGTAAGGATAATTGCTGATCTGAAAAGTCACTCCAGAAAAAAAGGAAAGCACAATTTTGAAATACTTTCGACTTTGATATAGACCTCTGCAAAGTGAATCAGAAAACAAGTTCTACAAGGAACTATACTATACATTGATTTCTATGTCTTAAAGAGATGATTGTCTGAGAAACAAACTGAGGGCTTCAGAGGGGAGGGGCTGGGGGAATGGGATAGGCTGGTGATGGGTAGTAAGGAAAGCACATATTGCATGGTGCACTGGGTGTTATACGGAACTAATGAATCACTGAATTTTACATTAAAAAAATAAAATAAAATAAATAAAATAAAAATTAAAAAAATAGAGAGATGATTGTCAATATTTAGATCTTGGTTTCTTTAAACCATGTAATGAAGTGAGGGCATTCTTTTGATATTTTATTTATTTATTTGAGGGGGGGTGGGGGACTAGAGATGAAGGATAAGCAGACTCTGCACTGCACCCAGGGCCTGACATGGGCCTTGATCCCAGGTCCCTGAGATCATGACCTGAATGGAAACCAAGAGTCAGACTCTTAACCTACTGAGCCTCCCAGGGACCCCCAGAGGGTGCACATTGTAAATATCTGCCCCACAATAAATACATGAATTCTAAAATTGAATCCCATTTTCTTATTATTTTACTTCCAAACTTCTGAAGACAAGGATAGGAAAATAAACTACTGTAAGAAATATAGTTACAGAAATACAATGTCAGTGACTTTCAAACTTGCAAAACATATATATATATATATATATATATATATATATATATATATATATATATATATATATATATATATATACACACATATCTGACTTACAGAGATAATAGGAGTGTTCTTTAGAAAAACATGTTTTTAAATATTAATATTTTTTATTGGAAGCAACTATGATTTAAACTTCATTTAGAGTTCCACAAATATTCTTTATTTGTTTTTCATAGGTTTTTATTTAAATTCCCATTCATTAACATGGAACATAATAGTAGATTCAGCTATACAATCTAGGGATTCAACACCTCAATTCAACCCAAGTGCCATCATCAAAAGTGGCTTCCTTAATACCCATCACCCATTTAGCCCACTCCCCATCCCCTCCCCTCCATTAATCATCAGTTTGTTCTCTATAGTTAACAGTCTCTTTCTTGGTTTGTCTCTCTCTTTATATGTATATATATTTTTCCTTTTCCACTTATGTTTTGTTTCTTAAATTCCACATATAAGTGAAATCATGGTATTCATGTTTCTTCAAATGACTTATTTCACTTAGCATGATATTGTCTAGCTCCATCCATGTCATTACAAATGACAATATTTCATTTTTTATGGCTGCATGATATTCCACTGCGCATACACACCACGTCTTCTTTATCAATTCTTCAGTCAAAGGACATTTGGAAATTTATTTTCCATAATTGTAGATAATGCTGCTATCAATATCAAGGTGCATGTATCCCTTTAAAGTTGTTTTTTTTTTTTAATTTGTTGGGGAAATAACTAGCAGTGCAATTGTTGGATAGGGTAATTCTAATTTTAAATTTTTGACGAAACTCTGTACTGTTCTCTGCAGTGGCTGGATCAGTTTATGTTTCCAGCAATAATGCAAGAAAGTTTACATTTCTCCACACCTAGGCCAACACATATTATTTCTTGTGTTGTTGGTTTTAGCCATTCTGACCAGTGTGAGGAGATTGTAGTTTTGATTTGTATTTCCCTAATAATGAGTAATGTTGAGCATCTTTTTATCTGTCTGTTAGCCATCTGGATGTCTTCTTTGAAAAAAAAAATGTCTGTTCATGTCTTCTGCCAATTTTTTAACTGGATTATTCAATCTTTGCATGCTGTGCTTATCATCTATCTATCTATCATCTATCTATCTATCATCTATCTATCTATCTATCTATCATCTATCTATCTATCATCTATCATCTATCTATGTTGGATACTAACCCTTTATAAGATATGTTGTTCGCATATATCTTCTCCCATTCCTTAGATTGCTTTCAGTTTTTATGAATATTTCCTTTGTTGTGCAGAAGTTTTTATCTTGATGTAGTCCCAGTAGTTTATTTTTTGCTTTTATTTCCCTTGCCTAAGGAGACATATCAAAAAAAAGAAGTTTCTAAGACTGATAAAAAAGACTTTGCTGCTTGTGCTCTCTTCTAGGATTTTTATGGTTTCCTTTTGCACAAATAGGTCTTTAATCTAATCTATTTTGAATTTATTTTTGTGTATGGGATAGAAAGTGGTCCAAATCCTTCTGCATGTTGTTATAGAATTTTTCCAACACAATTTGTGTAAGAAACATTCTTTTTCCCATTGGATATTCTTTCCTACTTTGTTGAAAATTAATTGACCATATAGTTGTAGATTCATTTCTGGGTTTCCTAGTCTGTTCTATTGATCTATGCATCTATTTTTGTCCAGCACCATACTGTCATGATCACTACAGCTTTGATTTTTTATAATAATTTTTTATTATATTATGTTAGTCACCATACAATACATCCCTAGTTTTTGATGTAATGTTCCATGATTCATTACTTGTGTTTTGTAATATAAATTGAAGTCTGGAATTGTGATACCTCCAGCTTTGCTTTTCTTTTTCAAAGTTGCTTTGGTAATTCAAGGTCTTTTTTGGTTCCATACAAATTTTAGGTTTGTTTGTTCTAGCTCAGTGAAAAGTGCTATTTGTATTCTGATTGGGATTGTATTAAATGTGTAGGTTGTTTTGTGTAGGACAGACATAGTAACGGTATTTGTTCTTCATATTCATGACTATGAAATGTCTTTCCATTTCTGTGTGTCATCTTCCATTTCTTTCATGAATGTTTTGTAGATTTCAGAATATAGATCTTTCACCTCTTTGGTTAGGTTTATTCCTAGATATTTTACAAGTTTTGGTGCAATTGTAAATGGGATTGATTCCTTAATTTGTCTTTCTGCTGCTTCATCATTGGTGTAGAAAAAATGCAATTGTTTTTTGTACGTTCATTTTGTATCCTATGAGTTTACTGAATACGTGTATCAGTTCTAGCAATTTTGGGGGTTCTAAAGACTCCAAAAGGGCATTCTCAATAGAGTATCTTGTCATCTTCAAATACTGAAAGTTTGCCTTCTTCATTGACAATTGGGTGCCTTTTCTTTCTTTGTGTTGTCTGAATGCTGTGGTTAAGACTTCCAGTAGTATTGTAAATAATGGTCATGAGAGTGAACATCACTGTCTGGTTCTTTTTTTTTTTTTAATATGTTAGTCACCATACCATACATCATTAGCTTTTGATATAGTGTTCCATGATTCATTCTTTGCATATAAAACCCAGTGCTCCATGCAATACCTGCCCTTCTTAATGCCCTTCACTGGTTCACAATAGCCAAACTGTGGAAGGAGCCGAGATGTCCTTCAACAGACTAATGGATAAAGAAAAAATAGTCCATATATACAATGAAATATTACTCAGACATCAAAAAGGATGATTACCCAATATTTGCATCAACATGGATGGAACTGGAAGGGATTATGCTAAGTGAAATAAGTCAAGCAGAGAAAGACAATTATCATATGGTTTCACTATCTGGTTCTTACCCATAGAGGAAAAGTTCTCATTTTTTTCCCAATTGAGGATGATAATTAGTTGTGGGGTTTTCACGGATGGCCTTTATTATACTGAGGTGTGTTCCCTCTAAAATTTCTTTGTTGAGGTTTTTTTCTCAAGAGTGTTGTACTTTGTCAAATGTTTTTTCTGCATCTGCTGAATGGAGTATATGGTTGTTATCCTTTCTTTTATCAAGATGCTGTATTACATTGATTTCTGAATATAGAACAATCATTGCAATGCAGGAATAAATACCACTTGATAATAGTGAATGATTTCTTTAATGTGTTGTTGGATTTGGCTTGCTAGTATTTTACTGAGAACTTTGCATCTGTGTTCGTCAAGGATATTGGCATAGAGTTCTGTTTCTTTAGTGTTGTCTTTTTTCAACATTTATTTTATTTTATTTTATTTTTAATTTTTTATCATGTTATGTTAGTCACCATACAGTACATCGTTAGTTTTTGATGTAGTGTTCCATGATTCATTGTTTGAGTATAACACCCATTGCTCCATGCAATGCGTGCCTTCCTTAAAACCCATCGCTGAGCTAACCCATACCCCCACACCCCCCCACACCCCTCCCCTCTGAACCCCTCAGTTTGTTTCCCAGAGTCCATAGTCTCTCATGGTTCATTCTCCCTTCTGTTTACCCCCCCCCCTTCATTGTGTTGTCTTTATCTGATTTTGGTATCAGAGTAATGCTAGCCTCATTGAATAAACTTGGGAATTTTTCTTCCTTTTATATATTTTGGAATAATTTAAGAATAAGTGGTTCCACACAAATAAGGGCTGTTTGATCCAGTTCTTTGAAAAATGTCATTGGTATTTTGATCGCGATGGCATTGAAAGTATAGATTGCTCTGGGTAGCATAGACATTTTAACTATGTTAATTCTTCCAATCCATGAGCTTGGAATATTTTTCCATCTTTTTTGTGACTTCTTCAATGTCCTTCAAGAGTGATTTGTAGTTTCTAGAATACAGATTCTTTACATCTCTGATTAAGTTAATTCCAAGATAACGTACGATTTTTGGTGTGGTCCATATATACAATGGAATATTACTCAGCCATCAAAAAGAATGATTTCTCAACATTTGCTCCAACATGGACGGGATTGAAGGAGATAATGCCAAGCGAAGTAAGTCAAGCAGAGAAAGACAATTATCATATGGTTTCACTCATTTATGGAACATAAGAAGGAGGAAGATCGGTAGGAGAAGAAAAGGAAGAAGAAAGGGGGGTAAACAGAAGGGGGGATGACCCATGAGAGACTCTGTGCTCTGGGAAACAAACTGAGGGCTTCGGGGGGAGGATGGGATAGGCTGGTGATGGGTATTAAGGAGGGCATGTATTGCATGGTGCACTGGGTGTTATACGCAAGTAATGAATCATGGAACTTTACATCAAAAACTGGGGATGTACTCTATGGTGACTAACATAATAAAAATAATATTATTAATAAAAAATTTAAGAATAAGTAGTATTAAATCTTCTTTAAATGTTTGGTAGAATTCACCTCTGAAGCCATATGGTTCTGGAGTTTGGTTTGTTGGGAGATTTTTGATTATTGATTCAATTTATTTGCTGGTTAGTAGTCTGTTTAAGTTTTCTCTTTCTTCCTGTTTCAGTTTTGGTAATATATATGTTTCTGGGAATGTATTCATTTTCCCCAGGTTGTCCAATTGGTTAACATATAGTTTTATAATTTTTATTGTAATTGCTTGTATTTCTGTGTTTTGTGTTATTATTTCTCCTCTCTAGTTTGTGATTTTCAGTCTTTTATCCTTTCTTTTTGATAAATCTAACAAGAGTTAATCAATATTGTTATTTTTTTCACACAAGCAGCTTCTAGTTTCACTGATCTGTTCTATTGTTTTGTACGTTTCCATATCATTTATTTCTGCTCTAATCTTTATTTCATTCCCTCTATTTACTTTAGGCTTATTTTTTTGTTCTTTTTCTAGCTTGCTGAGGTATAAGATTAGATTATTTATTTTAGATTTTTCTTACTTCTTGAGGTAGGCCTATATTGCTATAGACTTCACTCTTAGGACCAATTTTTTTTTTCATCCTAAAGGTTTTGGAAAGTTGTGATTTCATTTTCATTTGTTTCCATGTATTTTTCTAAATTTCTTTTTGATTTCCTGGTTGACCCATTCATTGTTTATTAGAATGTTGTTTAACCTCCATGTAACTGTGGTCTTTCTAAATTTTTTCTTGTGGTTGATTCCTAGTTTCATACTGCTGTGGTCAGAAAAGGTGAATGATACAACATCAATATTTTCATTTTGTTTAGGCCTATTTTGTAACCTAATACATGATCTCTTCTGGAGATTGTGCCATGTGCACTTGAAACGAATGTGTATTCTGTTGTTTTAGGATGAAATTATCTGAATATACATGTTAAATCTATTTGTTCCAGTGTGCCATTCAAAGCCATTGCTTCCATGTTGATTTTCTTTTTAGATGATCTGTCCATTCTTATTGTATTAGTGAGTACTTTTAATGTTTACTATTAATTGTCTTATATACTTGGTTGCTTCCATGTTGTGTGTGTAAATATTTGCAGTTGTAAAGGGTGCCTGAATGGCCCAATCAGGTATGCTTTTGACTCTTGATTTCAGCTAAGATCATAATCTGAGGGTCCTGGGATCGAGCCCCATGTCAGGCTTTGTGCTTAGCGGGGAGTCTGCTTGAGGATTTGTCTCCGTTTCCCTCTGGCCCTTCCCCTATTTTCATTCTCTCTTTCTGTCAAATAAATAAATAAATAAATAAATAATAAATAAAATAATTCAATATTTACAATGGTTAGGACTTCTTGTGGATTTTCCCCTTTCTTATAATACAGTGCCCTTCTTAATCTATTATTGCATTCTTTATTTTAAATTGCAGGTTTTACCATATAAGTATGTCCGTTCTATGGACTCTGGGAAACAAACTTAGGGCTTCAGAGGGGAGGGGGATGGGGGATTGGGATAGGCCAGTGATTGATATTAAGAAGGGCACATATGGAACTTGTAAAACTCAACACCTAAAAAAATAAATAACTCAATTAAAATGTGCAAAAGACATGAATAGACATTTATCCAAAGAAGACATCCAGATGGCTAACTGACACATGAAAAGATGCTGAAAACCATTAATCCTCAGGGAAATGCAAATCAAAACTACAATGAGCTATCACCTCACCCCTGTTAGAATACCTAAAATGAACAACACAGTGTACAATAGATGTCGGCAAGGATGAAGAAAAAGGGGAATCGTCTTGCACACTTGACGGTTGCCATAAGGGAAGTGGATGGTGAGATGGGTTAATTAGGTGTTGGGGATGAAAAACAATGCTCTTCTCTATCAACTTAAAATATACATTTAATGGGTTTTATTCTTGCTGGGGAGATTTTTCTTTTTAAAGAAATCAGTCTAAACAGCATATAAAATACATATGAGCCAAAACCATATTCATTTGAATTGATATTCATCTTGTGCTCAGTCTTGGCAATAAAAACTATACTTATGTATAACATAAATATTTGATATTTTGATATGCAAATATGTGAAGGACATACAATTATTCATACTCAGGTAATCATATTCTCTTTTTATTAATACATGTATTCTTATCAGAAAATTTTGAGAGTGTATACTTACTACATTACATTTTGACTTTGTGAAACAACATAGAACTTTTTCTGAAAATAAGATACTTTGGTTATTTACTTAAGGAAATGAGTATTTCATGAAAATTTCACAATTAGACTAACATAACATGCAAAAATAAGTAAAAACCTCACATTTCTTTATTTACCATACATAAGTTTTTTTCTTCCTTTAGGAAAACCAATGAACAGAAAATGGAAAAATAGAACCAAACATTAACAGATTTCCTTTTATTGGAGTTGTTTCCACCATGAAGTATTGGCATGTTTATTTTCATTCTCACTGCACTAATTTTCTTAATGCCTTTGTTTGACAACCTGTTCATGATCATCCTCATCCTCCTGGACACCTATCTCCACACACTTATGTATTTTAATCTTAGCTCTCCCTCATGGACCTGAACTACATCTCCACCATTATCTAAGATGGTTTCCAATTATCTCTTTGGAAAGAGTTCATTTCTTTCATTGGGTGTGGACTTCAGAGCTTCTTCTTCAATACTTTGGCTAGTGCAGAAGGACTAATCTTAGTCTCTATGGCTATGGTCATTTTGTAGTTACTTGCTTTCCTCTTCACTATCCTACTCATGAGCAAAACATGTGTAAGCCGATAAAACAAGATCATGGTTAATAAGCTCTATCAACTCCTTTGCCTACACTTATATACCCTCCATATCCTTTATTGCCAAGTCAGAGCCATCAAATGTATCTTCTATGATGTCCTTGTCATGTCAACTCTGGCGTGCATGGGCACCTGGATCTATAAGTACATTGTAGGTGAGCACCACCCTCTTACTTGTGTTCCCTTTCATTGACAATGATTTTGCCATTTGCCATGTGCATGCAACAGAAGGGAGGAAGAATTCCTATTCAATATGCAACATGCCCCTCACTGAGGTTACTTTTTACTATGTGACCTTTCCTTACACTTATCTACAACTGTGATCCCTTTCATCTCCAACAGGGGACAAGGTTCTGGATGTCTTCTACACTATCCTGATCCCAATGCTAAACCCCATAATCTATCACCTGAAAAACAAAGTTGTAATATGGACATGAGAAGAGCAATTCAGAGGATCTGATTTATGAAAATATAAGCAAAGTTCTCATTAGTTCTGTGGCATTAGAAATAGATCAATTTCTCCTTCTATGCTCATTAAGAACAATATTATTCCAGGATTCAAGACAGGAATGAAAATAATGTAGAAGATTAAAAAATGGAGATTTAACAAAATAATTATATATTTCCCATTTTCCTTGTGGGGATATTTTAGTAAATCTAAACTGCATTATATCTCCTTTATGGTTTTTTTTTTTCATTTTTATGATATGTTAGTCACCATACAGTACACCATTAGGTTTTGTTATAGTGTTCCATGATTTATTCTTTGCATATAACACCCAGTGCTCCATGCAATATGTGTCCTCCTTAATACGCTTCACTGGGGTAGCCCATTCTCCACCCCCTCCCCTCTGAAGCTTCCAGAAGCCCTTGTTTCCTGGAATCCATAATCTCTCATGGTTCATTTCTGTTAGCCCTCCCTTCATTTTTCCCTTCCTTCTCCTAACGATCTCCCTGCTATACCTTATGTTCCACAAAAGAGTGAAAACATATAATAATTGTCTTTCTCTGCATGACTTATTTCACTTAGCATAATCCCCTCCAGTTCCATCCATGTTGATGCAAATATCGGGTAATCATTCTTTCTGATGGCTGAGTAATATTCCATTCTGTATATGGACCACATCTTCTTTATCCAGTCATCTGTTGAAGGGCATCTCGGCTCCTTCCACAATTTAGCTATTGTGGACAATGCTGCTATGAACATTGGGGTGCATATGGCCCTTCTTTTCACTACATCTGTACCTTTGGGGTATTTCCTTTATCTTGTGAGCAATGAGGTTTTACTAGTATTTACAAAATATAGTGGAAACTGCCCAACTTGATGGTGTCATTCAGTCTAATACTTCTGCTGTCCTTAATATATATTCCAAAATAACTAAAATACTACAAAGGATCAATAAATATCATAACATTACTAGTTCTAATTGACAACTAAAACTATTATCTCTTTCATTTCTATTATAGTTAACTTTTAACCCACACATATTGGTTCTTCTATTTCCCAATTTCAAGAGAGGTGATATATAGGGAGATAAGGCAGAGAGGTCTGCATTAATCAGAGTTCATTAAACCACTTAGAAAGAAAATTTTTAGAAAAAGTATCTTTTATGAGGGAGACCCTAGGATAATATGGGTGAATTCTAAGGAATTAATCTTAGGGATAACTAGTGTTGGGAAGTACAAAATGGGCTATAGAAGAATGAAAGCCAATTTATTCAAATATTTTTTTCTTATAGATTTACTTATTTATTTTAGAGGGGGACTGGGGCAGTGGAAGAAGGAGAGAGAACCTCAAACAGACTTAGCTCTGAGAACAGAGCCCAACGTGGGGCTCAATCTCACAATTCTGAGATCATGACCTGAGCTGCAGCCAAGAGTCAGATGCTTAACTGACTGTGCCACTCAGGTGTCCCTGAGAGGCACTTTAAAATAGATTAATGAGTTATAAACTAACCTGTGATGATTAATTAATCTGAAATGCTCTTCAATCATCCTTTAAAATAAGCTAAAATTGTACATCCCATATATCCACTGTTGCCAACTTACAAGATAATGTCTGTTTTAAACATTTCATTCTTCTTTTACAATTCTCATAATTCTACTGAACCAGCTTTGGGATTTGTTTAGAATCAAGCTCTCCACACCAGTATGTTGAATAGACATACCTGCTTGGTCACTTGCCTACACAAGTCCCCATTACCCCCATCTTAACTATACAATGGATGAACGGCCATTATTGTCAGGAGATAATGCTTCTATACTCTTAATTCTCTGAAGACAGGTGGAAAAAAGAAGGTAGGGTGAGCACATAAGAAGGTTTGGATTATCCAAATAATAGCAGTGATACATGGCCAATGTATTAGAATTGAAAATTATAATTTATTCCAAAATAAAGAGCCATATTTTAGAGAACAAGATATGAATTGGATGTTTTTATGCTGAAACCAAGTGAAAATTTGAAAGTTCTTTACCATTAACTGATTAAAGGTTTGATTTTGGAATGGCATGATTATGACTGATATATCACAGAACATTTTCTCATTACATAAAATTGTATGATAGTATAGTAATAGTAATACTTTTTAAAGATAGATAGTTTGTCTATCCATTTTTTTGAGAAATGTCTGTTCATGTCTTCTGCCCATTTATTGACTGGATTATTTGTGGGGTTTTTTGGGTGATGGGCCTTATGGAGGACAGGTGATGTGATAAGATAGGGTTTTATACACAACTGATAAGTTATTAAACACTACATCTGAAACTAATGATGTACTATAAATTAGCTAATTGAATTTAAATTAAAAATAGTTTGCTTGTTGTTGAAATAATTGCCCTGTACCACAAAATTTCAGTCTCAAATATAAAGAAAAGAAGATATATACACTTAATATCAATAAACAAATACTTCTAAACACTTACACACTAAAAATGTTTTCCAACTTAACTGAAATGTGATTTAGAATACCATTAGCTAAGGTTCTAAACTGAAATAAATTTATTAAGATAAAATTGGTACAATTTAAGAAGAAAGTATAAATAAAAACAGGGTGAAAGTCTTTCAGAATCTCCAAAAATGTTGGCCAGTCAGATCTTGAGAGTTGACAACTACGAGCAATTTGCAACATGTGTCTGAAAATGACTCATATCAGGACATCACTGTTTTACCTCCGCTGAACCATTCATAGCCCCCAAACCATATAATGGACTTCTTTAGGAACTGGATGAATGCATACTCTGTCATGTTTGGTGCTTTGAGGGATCCACATAAATTAAATCTTTGGATAAAATAATGTGATGTAGAGAATTGATATATGCCTTGGCCAGAGTTGAGAGTTCACACAGCAGTGGCTATTTAGGTCCCAACATAGATATCAGAACTTTCACTCTATAAAACATGTAGAGAGAAGATAAAACAAACAAACAAAAAAATAAACACCAATGTTCTCTAGACTTTCTGCTGAAAGAAGTGTTGTGTGTCTCTTCAGTTATCTTCCTACATGATTCATTATGTGTGAGAACTCTGTGACATTTATAATTTTCAAAATAGGTAAATGTAAGGGGCACCTGGATGGAGCAGTTGGTTGAGCATCTGACTTTGGCTCAGGTCATGATCTCAGGGTCCTGGGATCAATCCCCACATTGGGCTCTTTGCTTGGTGGACAGTCTGCTTGACCCACTCCCTCAGCCTCCCCCCAACTCATATTCTTGCTCTCTTTTTCAAATTAATAAATAAAATCTTTCAAAAATAGATAAATATGACTCTTCATTTAAAGTCTTGTGTGAGGAGTCTCTGGGTGGATCAGTTGGTTAGGCATCTGCTTTTGACTCAGGTCATGATCCTGGGTTCCCAGAATTGAGCCTTGCATCAGGCTCTGTGCTCAGTGGGGGGACTGCTTCTCCTTCTCCCTGTTTAGTGATCTCCCTTCTTGTGCTCTCTCTCTTTCTCCCTCTGTCAAATGAATAATTAAAAAAAAAGTCTTGTGTGATTTAATAAAAATTTCACTTAGATTGAAGATAAAACCTAAAAATTAAACATAAATATATACATATATATATGTACAAGCATGTTATACTTAAATACATTAAGTAAAACTAATGACAAAATGGTAAAACATGAATTAAAATTACATTTTTTTTATTTGAATTAAAAAAAAATTAGTGATTTTTTATTATATTATGTTAGTCACCATATAGTACTTCCCCGGGTTCCAATGTAAAGTTCAATGATTCATTAGTTGCATGTAACACCCAGTGCATCATGCAATACATGCCCTCCTTACTACCCATCACTGATCTATCCCATTCCCCCACCCCCCTCCCCTCTGAGGCCCTCAGTTTGTTTCTCATAGTCCATAGTCTCTCATGTTTCATTCCCCCTTCTGATTGCCCCCCCTTTCTTTATCCCTTTCTTCCCCTACTGATCATCCTAGTTCTTATGTTCCATAGATGAGAGAAATCATATGATATTTGTCTTTCTCTGCTTGATTTATTTCACTTAGCATTATCTCCTCCAGTGCCTTCCATGTTGCAGCAAATGTTGAGAATTCGTTCTTTCTGATAGCTGAGTAATATTCCATTGTATATATGGACCACAGCGTCTTAATCCAGTCATCTGTTGAAGGTCATCTCAGTTCCTTCCACGATTTAGCTATTGTGGACAATGCTGCTATGAACATTGGGGTGCATATGGCCCTTCTCTTCACTACGTCTGTATCTTTGGGGTAAACACCCAGTAGTGCAATGGCTGGGTCATAGGGTAGCTCAATTTTTAACTTTTTAAGGGACCTCCACACTGTTTTCCAGAGTGGCTGTACCAACTTGCATTCCCACCAACAATGTAGGAGGGATCCCCTTTCTTCACATCCTCTCCAACACAAAATTCTCACTATCTTGAAGTGTTGTGTATTTGAAAGTGGACTGGGTTTACATAAAAAGGTTTATTGCAAAATTTAAGGAGATGAAAATTTAAGAATAGTAAGTAGCCACATATCAAATATAACAGTGATAGATAGATATCCAAAATATAAGGAGTAAAGAATCCTATAGTATGACTAAAGAAAACAAACAAAACATACTGCATGGTGCACTGGGTGTTATATGCAAATAATGAATCATGGAGCATTAATTACATCAAAAACTAAGGATATACTGTATGGTGACTAACATAACATAATAAAAATTATTATTTAAAAAATATAAAAGAGAAAGAAAGGATCTTAAAAAAAAACTATGAAAAAAAACACAAAATCGGTTACAAAATGGCAAGAAATACATATCTATCAATAGTTACTGTGATGGGTAGTAAGGAGGATGCATATTGCATGGTGCACTGGGTGTTATACGCAACTAATGAATCATCAAACTTTACATCAAAAACTAGGGATGTACTGTCTGGTATGATAAAAAAAAACATTAAAAAATAGTTACTGTGAATGTAAGTGAACCAAACGCTCTAATCAAAAGACAAAAAAAAAAAAAAAAAAAAAAAAGCACCTGGGTTGCTCAGTTGGTTAAGCATACAACTCTTGATTTTGGCTCAGGTCATGGTCCTGGGTTTGAGAGATCAAACCCTGTGTCTTGCTCCATGCTGGTCATGGAGCCTGCTAAATATTCTTACTCTCCCTCTTCCTCTCACCTCCTCCATTAAGTCTCTCAAAACAAACAAACAGATAAATAAAAATTAATTAATTAAATATATAATTAAATTAAATAAAAGAATGAATGAATAAATAAATAAATACATACATAAAAGACCCACCCATATTCTGCCACTAAAAGTTTTATTTCAGTTGGAAAGATACATGCAGGTTGAAAGGGAGAAGATGGAGATAGATTCATTATGCAAAAACATGCCAAAATAAAGTTGGAATAAGAATACTTATACTAGAAGTTTATTTTATTTTTTTAAGATTTTATTTATTTATTTGACAGAGAGAAAGACAGCTAGAGAGGGAACACAAGCAGTGGGAGTGGGAGAGGGAGAAGTACTAGGGCGATTGCTGGATGGAAGGGTAGATGTAATTTTAACATTTTGAGGAAACTCCATACTGTGTTCAAAAGTGGCTGTACCACTTTGCATTCCCACCAATAGTGTAATATGTTCCCTTTTTTTTTCTGCATCCTCACCAACGACTGTTTTTTGGGTTTTATTTTTTTTTGTATGTTTGTTTGTTTGTTTTTCCTGTGTTGTTCATTTTAGCCATTTTTGGGAAGTATGAGGTGATATGCCATTGTAGTTTTGCTTTGTACTTGACTGATGATGAGTCTGTTAGTCATCTATTTGTCTTCTTTGAACAAATTTCTATTCATGACTTCTCCCCATTTTTACCTGTATTTTTTGTTTTTTTAGGTATTCATTCTGTTAAGTTCTTTATAGATTTTGGATACAAACATCTAGCAATCCCAAGATCAAGAGTCCTTGCTCTACTGACTGAGCAAGCCAGGTGCCTGAAGGTTGCAAATTTGAGTATTATTTGAACATGATGATTCAGAGATCCTTTTGGAGACTCGTTTGTATAAAATGGTGTGAACTTCTATGTAGAGACCATGACAGATACTTGTTTGGGAATTCCTTTTTAGAATATTGGATATACCATCTCATTAATAAAGCCAAATGGGTAATTTTAGAAACAGCAAATACTGATGTGGGCACCTGAGGCAGATACTTCATGAGATGCAAAAAAAAAAAAAAAGTGACTAAAAAGGAGGTAAAGAACCAGCTTATGGGAGAGGAAAATTTCTGAAATGAAGCAGCATCCATGTGTCTAGTATGTAGAAAGTCAGTACACGAGAGCTCCAAAACTACCAATAAATCTTTTGTGACAATCTCAAACCATCTTTTGTGACATTAAAACCTTCTGTTAAAGCAGTTTAAGAAAGTGTGAGAGAAGAAGCCAGATTTCTATGTCCTGGAGACTTCACAGGAGAAAAGGCTTTTTTTTTTTTTTTTTTTTAAGGAAAGAGAGAGGGACACCTGGGTGGCTCAGTTGATTAAGCATCTACCTTCAGCTCAGGTCATGATCCCTAGGTCCTGGGAGCCAGCCCTATATTTTGCTCCCTGTTCAACAGAAAGCCTACTTCTGCTTCTACCTCTGTTTTTCTCCCTGCTTGTGTTCTCTTGTTCTCTCTTGCTCTCTCTGTCAAATAAATGAAATAAAAGGAAAGAAAAAAAGAGAGAGAGAAGGAAAGAGAGTTATAAAGGAGTCCAGAGTTTGAGATGGAAAAAATGAACTCTGTCCTAATAGATTTGTTTTTTTCTTGAGTTAGTAGATGGCATTGCAAGTGAAGTATTCCAGGGTGCCTGGGTGACTCAGTTGTTAAGCGTCTGCCTTCAGCTCAGGGCATGATCCCAGAGTCCTGGGATCGAGCCCACATCAGGCTCCTCTGCTGGGAGCCTGCTTCTTCCTCTCCCACTCCCCCTGACTGTGTTCCCTCTCTTGCTGGCTGTCTCTCTCTCTGTCAAATAAATAAATAAAGTCTTAAAAAAAGAGAGAGAGAGATGAGAGAGAGAGAGAGAGAGAGAGAAGTATTCTGGAAGCATAATTGAAATTGGAGAGATAATGGAGTCAATAGCATGTCATAGCAAGAAATGTATTGATAAGTATGACAATATAAATTTTAATTCAAATAATAAAATAAAATAAAATAAATAAATGGTAACAAGAGAAAAAAAACTGCTAGAAGTAACCAATAAAAACAAAGTTCTTGCTACTGAGAAGGAAAATTAAATCCTTCCAATGTGTAAATTCCATAAAAGTAGAGTTTGGTTTTTTGGTTTGTTGTTGTTATTGTTGTTTTTCCCCTCAAAAGTAGAGTTTTGTTACTCCTCATCTCGAGGGATGGCAGGCATTAAATTGTCATGAATATTTTTAAATGGATAAATGAAGTTGTAACACGATAAGTGAATGCAGAGTAATGGACACTAGAGTATGTTTAATTGGTGATTTATAAGGTATGGGAGATAGGGAAGGACACAATATGAAGGGAGAAAGGAGGCTCTTCTTTATGGAGACAAGAGAGAAAGAGAAAGATGGGGAAATTAGCCTTCTGGAGAATGAGGAATATTTTCTGCAGCATAGTTGCAGAAAGGAGAGAAAGAACACTTAGCTACAAGTAATGACACAGAAACTACCATCCAGGGAAAGGGTTACTTGTCCCAGAACTTTGTTAAGTTCTTTATTTACATTTTTTTAATTAAAAGCTATGAGAAATTGATGCAAGACTCAGAAGTGATGAGAAATAGTGACTTCCCCTGCTAGAATCCATTCCAACATTACAATGAGTGTTTGTTCTTTGCTGCCGTCCATTGTGACATTTATTGCAGTAGAAGAAACAAAGAACTTTCTACCTCCCCTGTCCCCCCTTAAGCTATCCAGCTTTAATTCCAAGACAAAACTGAGAACTATTAAGAAAAAGTACCCATCATAATATTTGTATACTGTCAAGTTTTTAAGGCATGTTCATCATGTTTTTAATGTGTTACACCCCATAATTGTAGACCGTGGCCATGACAGACAAGCAGCAGGGGCAAATAAATATGTGTTCTCTCTCGAGTTAGAATTATCATCTATTTGAATTGAGAAGTTGCTCGGAATAAATGTGAGCACAGGGGCTGTAAAAAAGGGATATGAACCCCTATTAAAGATTGTTTGATATCATATTCTATATAATGGATGTGGATACTATAATAACTTGAAATAGCCAATCTAATGTAAAAAGGAGTGATGACACTAATTTAATGACTAAGTTTCTTTATCTACTTAAGCAAAAAGATAAGCATGAGCTGTAGAATGTTTAATTTCTTCTTGGAGGCAGCAGAGTGTTTAGGAAATACGTCTATACTGGAAAACAACAGAGCAGCGTTCCCTTTATGTGTCTACTAATTTATTGGTTTTTGTATATTTAAGGATAGCTAATTATTTCTAAATTTCACTTTTTCCACCTATGTAAAGTTGATGTCCATCAGGCAGGATAGCCTATTCAAAATAAGATTAACAGATGGAACATGATTACCTCAACACCAAGGAAAGTCTTGCCAAGGGCAGCTGCTGTGGTACACAGACCCTACCGTGATCCCCATTGATTTTCCCTTTTGATGCTCATATCTTTGTGTGCTGCTGTCCCCTGAAGTACAGATGGGACCTATGGTTTCCTTCTAACTAACAGTATGTGACAAATGTAGTGTGACATCCCCCCATTGATTAAGTGATGTTGTCTGGTAAAAGTATTTTGCAGATGGAATTAAGGTTCTAAGCTTACTGACTTTGACTTAATAGAAAAGCAGATTATCCGGAGTAGCTTTGACCCAATCAGATGAAGGTCCTAAAATAAGAAAGCTGCCATGAATTGTATAACCTATGAAAATGAATTATGCCAACTACATGAACTTGGAATTGGAGTTTACCCAGTTGAGCCTCCAGATGAAAACACAACACAACCCACACCTGTTTTCAGCTTTGTGAGTTCCATTACAGAGGAATCAGCCATGCTGTACCCAGGCTAATGACACATGGAAACGGAGAGATAATAAAGGCTGTTTTAAGTCACTAAATGTGTAGTAGTTTGTTTCAGAAGCAATGGAGAATTAATGTAGCTGTTTTTGTGGGACTAATGACTTTTGGGTGGTGGACACATTTACTCAGAAGTGATTCTGAAGGAAGGGAGACAGAATAACAAATAAACTTAGCTTAAGCTTCTCTCTCTTCCATCTGCTGTGATGTACCATTGACCAAACCCACTGGAGACCAGGAAGCAAAAGGAAGTCTTTGCTTTGACCACAGAAAGTGGAACATGCAAATAGAATATATCCAGAATAGCCCGGCCATTTTTACTCTCAGCATCCACTCTTTTCCTTTGCCTGGGTAAAATGTACAAATCCTCAACATGACGGCAATAGCATATAAAGCTTTATAAGCTATTCCTGTGTAGTCTAAATTATGTCGTAATATTCTTACTGGACACCTAAATATTAGCCAGCACTTACAGACACAAGCAAAAAATGAACAGGTAAATACAATAAGCAATGCGGCTTTACTCTCCATTTCTCCCTTCTAATGTATACTAAGAATTTGAGCCAGTTGCTATATTTCCTTGGCAATAAAATGTGCCCATTGAAGGGAACCAATGTTGAGGACATACAATTGCCTCAGATAGAATACCATGTAGATCTACAGATAATTGAACAGGCAGATATCACCTTGGCAAGTGATGACAACCCTGCATGTGGGTTTTGCAACTATTCTTGTGAAAACAAATCACTATTCCCACCATGATGGAGTCCAGTGTAGTCTCCTGGCCACAAGGCTGTGTGCCTAGGAGAATAATGCTAACCAGGAGCACTACAGTGACCTTCAATTATCATATAGGACACATGGTATTTGTAGAAACTAGATGAAGGGTGAGAGGAAGGCCATGAGCACAGGCCCAACAGTTTTCACCAAACATCTTGGCCCCTTTCTACCAGGGCCCATAAAACAAGAAGCGCAGTGGCTGTGGGAAGAGACTGCCTGACATCCACAAAAATGATCTTGCCATTTGAGCTCACAATCTCTAGTTAGTTTAATCCTGACAACAATGATGAATGTTTTCACTATTTTTTTTACCCCACAATTACAGAAAAGGAAATTGAAGCATATTTATTTTGAGTAACTTGCCATATCTAGAAAGGGGGCAGAGCTGGTATTCACACCCAGAATTAAATAAAAAGTTCAAAATGAGTCTCTTGTAGATAGCATATGGATGTGTCCTTTCATTGTATCGAATCTGCAACCCTGTGCCATATCATGGGAGCATTTAGGCCATTCACATTGAGAGTTAATACTGAAAGATATGTATTTATTGTCATCCTATTGTCTGTACAGTCCATGTTTCTATAGATGGTCTCTGTAAATTTCTGGTCTGTATTACTCTTGGGGACTTTCTTCTTTTATGGAATCCCCCTTAGTATTTCTTGCAGGGCTGGGCTGGTGGTCACATATTCTTTCAATTTCTGCCAGTCCTGGAAGCTTTTTCTCTCTCCATCCATTCTGAATGACAGCCTTGCTAGATAAAGTATTCGTTCTTCTCATTTACTACCGTGAATATGTCTTTCCAGCCCCTTTCTGGCTTTCCAGGTCTCTGTGGACAGGACTGATGTTATTCTGAAGTTCCCCGCCACTCCCCACCATACATAAGAAATCTCTTACCCCTAGCTGCTCTCGGGGTGGCTTCCTTGGTTCTAGGATTTGTGAGTTTTACTATTATATTTACTATTATGGGCATTGGTCTGTTCTCCTTGAGCTTGGGATAGGTCCTCTCTGCCTCCTGGACATGAATGCTTGTTTCATTCCCCAGATTGGGGAAGTTCTCAGCTACAATTTGCTCAAATATAGCTTCTAGTCCTCTATCTCTCTCTTTCCACTCCCTCATGGATCTCAGTGATACTGACATTGGATTGTTTCATGATGTAATTAATCTGTCTGTTCTCATGGATTTTAAGCTGTTTGTTCCAGGCCTCCTCCTGTTCCTTCCTTTCTATCAGTTTATCTTGTAGATCACTAATTTGTTGTTCTGCCTCATTTACCCTAGGTATTAGAGTATCTAGTTTAGACTGCATCTCATTCATAGCATGTTTTAGTTCGGCCTGATTGTCTCTCATTTCTGCCCTTAGAGTTTCTGTATTTTTGCTAATGGTTTTCTCAAGCCTAGCTATTGACTTCATAACTGTTACCCTGAAGTCTATCTCCGACATCTTGCTTATAGCCATGTTCATTAGGTCTGCAGGATAGACCATTGTCTTTGTTTCTTTTCTTTGTTTGGAGTTCCTCCTCCTAGACATTCTGTGGAGGGGTGGTTGAGAGAATGTACAGAGTCCAAAAGTCAACAACAATCCAGGCAAGATGCACCCCGGGAAAATCCAGTGTGGTCAGAATCCACCAACAAAAAGACAAAGCCAAAATGAAATGCAAGATTAAAATTTATGAAATTTTTAAAAAACTTAAAAATTTTAAAAAGGGGGTGAAAGGGGGTGGCTATAATCTCTTAATTTGGGCAAAGTAGGGTGTTTCAGTCCTTCCTGGGTGTATTTTGTTCTCCTTGTTATAGGACACTACTTCCCAGAGTTCCAGGGAAAATTAAACTGGTACATGTATAAAAGTAGTATAGAGTAGGGAAAAATGACTACATTGAAGCTTTTATCTATTATATATACATACATATTCATATATATATGTATATATATATGAAAAAGTACAAGTTAAAAAGCTACTATGAAATATGTTATATTAAACATCTAATTGCAATGAGAAAAAGGTAAAAAGGAAAAAAAATAGAGTAGAAACATGAGAAAGAATAAAAGGAAAATAAAAAGAAAAAATAATAGGTGTGAAAAAGTACAAGTTAAAAAACTGCTATGAAATATGTTATATTAAACATCTAGTTGAAATGAGAAAAAGGTAAAAAGAAAAAAACAGGGAAGAAACATGGAAAGAATAAAAAAGGAAAAAAAAAAGTTGTATCTAAGAAATACACCAGCCCTGAGGCAACAACCGGAGGTCAATATACTATTTCCCCCAGATGTTGCAGGTTTACGGTTTCATGGGGATGCTAAGGTTGTGGTCCTCTTGTTCTTTCAGCTTATCTTCTTGGGGAGGAGCCTGCCCTACTGTTTTTCAGGGAACCCTGTTTGGGCAGAGTTGATCTGCCCCCTATCAGGGGGCTGGGCTCCATGGAAACTGGTTTTTTGGGCTTTTGTTCTCTGGTGGCTTTTTTTTTAAGATTTTATTTATTTATTTGACAGAGAGAAACAGCCAGCGAGAGAGGGAACACAAGCAGAGGGAGTGGGAGAGGAAGAAGCAGGCTCCCAGCAGAGCAGGGAGCCTGATGTGGGGCTTGATCCCAGGATGCTGGGATCACACCCTGAGCCAAAGGCAGACACTTAATGACTGAGCCACCCAGGCACCCCTTCTCAAGGCTTTTTTGCACCTTTTCAGAGGGTCAGATCAAAGGAAAATGTCCGCACCCAGACCTCTGCCCCAGGGCAAGGAAACCACGGTCGCTCCTCTTTGAATCCTTCAGAACACACAGTCTCCCTTTCTGTAAGCCTACTGAAAACCGCAGTCAAGCATGGGTGGTGCATGCCCCCAGCGATCCTCTCAGCAGCTGAGTCCAGCCCCTGCTTGTCTCTGCCCTTTGTGCTTCTATAAGCAGGAACGATCCTGGGTCTGCAATGGCCAGCGGGGGTCCACCTTGGTGGTGGCTGCAGACACCTGGCCTGAGGTCTGCTGGGGTGGTGGCCAGCCTGGGTCCACGTGCACACTCTTATCTCCTGGATCCTGTTCGACTGCTGTTATCAGAACCTTCCCCACCCACCACTACTGCTCTGCAAGTTATCGCTGGTCCCCCAGGACAGAACGCTTTTGTAGTCTGGTGTTACATCACTTTCCAGGGGCCAGCTATGTTAGTTCCCTCCCCTTTCTGTTTATCTTCTGATACCAGCCCACAGAATCACAACTCCATCCTGCATACCTTGCAACCACGGATTTTCTGCTTGTGGGGATCCAGATATATATTCTTACATCTCAGGCTGATTTCATGGGTATTAAGAATGGTCTGGTAGATATCCAGTTAAATTCAGGGGACCAGTTGAATCGGAGCTCCCTGCTCCTCCACCATCTTGCCCCTCCCCTGGGTGGTAATTAATAATATAAATTCATTTTTTCTCTTTTCTGGAGACTAAAAGTCCAAGATCAAGGGATTGGAAGAGTTGAATTTTATTGTGGAATCTTTCCCTGGCTTCTAGACAGCCATCTTCTCTCTTTCTCTTTACATGCTTATTCCTCTGCAAGTGCCTGTGTCTTAATTTCCTCCTATATCAAATCATTCATATTGGATTAAGGCCCACCATATGCTCTAGTTTACATGAATTGCAAATTTGTGGTACTATTTTCAAAAATAGACGTTATAAAATACGGGAGACACAAATCAGCCCATAAATATTTATATATAAATATAAATATAAATATATTTTATATATAAAATATAAAAATTAGATTTTTATACATACATACATACATACATATGGATAGATGATAGATGATAGATAGATATATAGATATAGATATAGATATAGATATAGATAGAAGATAGATAGATGATTGATGATAGATATACACATATATATCTACAGCATATTATGTTACTGATATCATAGATGACATTTTTGTATGTGTGGACCCATTAATATATACTTACAATAATTTTAGATTTTTGTCTTTCAAATCTTATGAAATAACTAAAAATTTAATGTTTTGTTCCAGTTTCCCAAATATATTTCTGCTTTTAAATTTCCTTAGAGTATCACCCCTGCTTTTTCCTTTTTTAGAAGCCTTGGGCTTTATTGAAATTTTTTTTTAAATCTCTTACTTCTAAGCACTCACAAATTGTAGGTCTCTGCTGCTCTAATGTTCCACTGCACCTGTCACTGCTGTCAGAGTCCTCCGAACTATGCCACTTTCCCCATGGGTGTCCTGAGCCAGGTGAGAGAGATAGCAATCGTGTGGAGATTCCTCACACAAGTCAGTACTTTATAAGCAAACATTCTTCTTTTGCCTAAAGGATGGAATTGAGAATTAAGAGGTGTCCTCTTGTTTGAACAACACTGTTCCAATGAGGATGTGGCAAGGGGGAGCAAAATACCACAAAGTTTCCCAACATTTTGAGTAAGCACTTTTTCTTGGTTAGGTATTCACTTGATCTTTGAGGATTTTTAACTGGTTTCTACGGTTTTGACAAAGCTATATTTGTCCATATGTTGTTCTTTATGTGGTGTCCGTGGGAAATAAAGGCAGGAACATTTTAGTCCACCCTCTCTATGCTGTGTCCAAGATTCAAGGGACAAATATGCCAACAAGGTGTTATTATGGCTTAAAGAATGTCATCAGAGGGCATCTGGGTGAGCTCAGGTGTCTAAGCATCTGCCTTAAGTCGGGTCATGATCCCAGGGTCCTGGGATCAAGCCCTATGTCAGGCTCAGTGGGGATTCTGATTCTCCCTCTCCCTCTCCCTGCCCCCTCATCTTGCTTCTGCTCTCTCTTTCTCTGAAATAAATAAATAAAATCTTTCAGATATCATCAGATATGTTGATTTATCTAATCTGTTTTCCTCATGACATATCTTCTCTTACTCCCTTCCCAAGACTTGATCAAATGAAACCTGATACTGTTTCATGTCTATATTGTCCTTATTTGTGTGAATTTAGAGGACTATCTGTTTCCAAAGAGACCTCCTGACTTTATCATGGTCCTGTATTTGGGCTCAGATACCCACATGTATAGTTTCAGACTATCTCTCATGTGGTGTAAAACAAAACAAAACAAACAAAACAGAAGAGGCATTTGTTAAGTAAGGTTGTAAGTCTGCCCTCCAGTTGAGAGATAAGTCTTGAAAAATGACCATGTGTTTACATAGAACAGGGTATGTGGTCAGGAAAAGTTGCTGTATTACAGGTTTGATTTTAAATCACTCCATCTGGATAGTTTGTTCTCTGTTTGCTTCTGAGTCTTTAATAGCACTAGGTCACATTGGGACAGCTATTGAAAGGGTTTGCACACACTACGAGCAAAGGAATGAAGGACATGCCTCCATTCTGAATTCATCTTAGTTTATGTAAAATGGTAATAAAAAATAAGAGCAAAAAACAACAGTCAAAACAAAAACTAGTATGTATTGTGTGTTTGCTTTGTGTCAGTCAATCTTGTGAATTGCTTGCCCATATTTACCAATTATACAAAATCATCCTCAGTTCTGTGTACAATCACCATTCACATTAGAAAAATGGGAGGAAGGGTGCCTGGGTGGCTCAGTAGGTTAGCATCTGGCTACTAATTTTGGCTCAGGTCATGATCTTGGGGACCTGGGATCAAGCCTCACTTTGGACTCCATGCTCATCATGGAGTGTAGTGGAGATTCTCTCTCTCCCTCTCCCTCTGTCCCTTTCCCCACTTGTGCACTCTTTCAAATAAATAAATATTTTTTAAAATGAAAAATAGGAGAAAATTCAGAATAAAGAAAACAAATAACAATTCTGGTAAAATAAGATAAAAACAGAGGGAAGCAAACCATAAAAGACTCTTTTTTTTTAAGATTTTGTTTATTTATTTGACAGAGAGAGAGAGACACCCAGCAAGAGAGGGAACACAAGCAGGGGGAGTGGGAGAGGAAGAGGAAGAAGCAAGCTCCCAGCGGAGCATGGATCCTGATGTGGGGCTGGATCCTAGGACCCAGGGATCACACCCTGAGCCAAAGGCAGATGCTAATGACTGAACCACCCTGAAGCCCCAAGAGACTCTTAACCATAGGGAACAAACTGAAGGTTGTTGGAGGGAAGGTGTGGGGGAAATGGGATATTTGGGTCATGGCATTAAGGAGGGCACTTGATGTAATGAGCACTAGGTGATATTTGTAACTGATGAATCACTAAATTCTATCACTGAAACTAATAATATACTATATGTTAACTAACTTGAATTTAAATTAAATAATTCTGATTATCTTATTTATTCAGAGTAAGCCAACTTCCCCTAACTCCATTCCATTAGTACATTGCACTTTTACTCTTTTATTCAATGTTGGGAAATTAAAGGATACCCTCACTTTTATACTATAATCATTTTGTGTGTGTATGTGTGAGATTACTAATTTTTTGTAACTATCTTAAGTAGTTTACTTTTGTTGGCTCATAATTCACTTAAAATATTTTTTCTCATACAATGTCAAGTGAAAATTAAAAAAAGAAGAAGAATAGTAACTATTATCATGAGTACTAGACCTAAATTCAGAGGCTGATTTATCTTGAGGCTAAAGGTAAAGAAGTCAGCTTTAGAGCCACTCCCTTTCACAGGTCTTTCAAATCCCGTATCTTAATTGTGAGTCACATTATTTCTGAAGGTAAACACCCAAGAGTGTACACATCAGACTACTAAAATTGTAGGTATCTCCCCTGGTAGGCTAAAATTATTTTCATCAGTGAGTAACCTTGAGGTGAGTGTTGGTTACTTATAGGACTCAAAACTTTATTTAAAGTCTGAGATCTGAATTACATAATTCTTTTTTCTCCCCTCTGCAGATATATGCAATGATTGATTGCTGGAATATCATTTGTGGAGAAAGTCTTTTCACAACTAAGGTATTTAAAGAAAAGTAAACTAAATTGTACATGTAAAATAATTGGAGAAATGAAGATAGGGCATGTATTCATTTAAATAAGGACTTACTGACATGTCTTATATTTAAACTAGATGAAGTGTAAAGTAGATCTCTGCCTGTTCCCTCTAAACTCTAAATTATGTTACCTTGATTTTCAATTTACTGTAATTCTCTTTTCTTTTCCTTTTTTTTTGTTTTGTTTTCAAATCTGTGTACAGGAATTGTCATATATCATCCCATAAAATTAGTTAAGGGAACTGATTGCTTAAAATCTAACGTCACCTTATTTTCTATTAATCTGATAAATTTTGTTGCTGTAGAAAAAAGATCAAGGGAGCACGATGCTATTAATTAAATTACTCTCTCTGAACTTGGGCACAATTTGACCATTTTGGAATTTTAGAAACTTCAATTCTATTTCATAACCATGCCAAAATTTTTAAGATTGTTTCACCAAAGACAATGTACTATTTAACTAGAATATCTCCCACATAATGTAACTCCTCATAAATCCTCAGAAATTCTTACCTATTTTGTACAACAAAAAAGTCAAACTCTATTACTTGGTTATTAATTATGCAGAGTCCAAATCCATGTGTATATTTTAAAGATAAAATACAGTTAAATGATATTTTTTGAAACCCTATCAGATAGATGTGGTGATGTGATTGTTTCTCATTTTACGAATATATGAGAGAATTCCCCAGAAACTTTTATTTTTTTCTTTTTTGGAGCACTGACACCAGCTCTAGTGAAGTATCATATGCAACATATACAATGTGGTTAATTGTGGACCAGAGAACAAATTTTCACAAAGTGGTTGTTGGGACCAAAATATGAGTTTCCACCATGATTAGGCAATTAGTCCATTTGCCTTGAGACATTAAAAATCTTACATAAGGGGAAGAAAATGATTGTGTATGTTTAAAATATTTTTTTCTACTGAGTTTACCATGCTAAATAACGGAAGACTTATTTTCTATGGCAAAAAACATCACCAATTACTTTACAGACTCAGAGTACATTAACAGTTCCTAAAATGAGTTTCAAATTAGAGATGTAAACATTTTTGTGTTTCTCTTGGAATTTGATGTTTTTGCTTTTCTGCAGATGTGCCATATTAAGTAGTTTGTTTATTCAGAATATATGTGGGTCTGCCTGTGTAACTCTCTTATATACATGATCAACAAATACTATAGTTTTATTAAAATTTTTATGAAATTGTTGTAACTCTATAATTACTACCCTCATGTAGGCGTAGGAGTCTTTCTTATATATATTATTGCAGATACATCTTTCATCCTTTTTTAATGTTTTATTTTAAGAACAAAATTCAAGAAGAATGAGATACAACTTTATATAAGAGGTTATATACCTCAAAGGAAATGATTTATAGATTAATTATTTTACAAAAGTAAAGGAAATTTGTACGCCTGCTCATCTAGAAGAAAAGATAGTATTATAAGGACGTATCTTTTTCTTTAGTTTCAAAGACATTGTTTGGTAAAGGGAAAGAAATCACAGTTTCAATCACTCAACTGGCAAACAAGTGTTTAATCTGCTGAATCCTCTGAAGTTAGTGAAAAGAATTTGTTGTGCCTTGATGAGTATACTACCACTTATATTGAAAAGTAAAACATGCAGTTAGTCTCAAACTATTTAAAGAAATGCATTTCCTTTTGATGATAATGAAGAATGAACTTTATTATGCATCTGATATGTTCATATTTTCAATGGGACTATTTCTGAGTTGGTTATTTTATCAACATATTATTTAAATGAATTATGTGAAAAGAATGTAGAGGTAAGCATTGGAGATTTGTTTGGTCTTACATTGAATTTAATTCATCCGAAGTTTAAAAGACAAAAAGGATGGAGGTCACCTTGTCATAGTGAGATAGGACGAGTTTGACAACAGTGTATATCTCTTATCTAAGAGAGCATGACCTTGGAACATTCCTGGGTTCTTGTTTGGGGTAATGAACATGTTTACTTCTTTCTTCTTTAAACCATAACATTTTGCATTATGTGCATCACAAATTTATATCCAAAATATTTTTGAAATAATTGAAGTGTGTAAAAGTGGTAAAGTATTTTAGGAAATAAAAAAAATACATGGTGAAAATTTTATGCAGATCTATCAAAATATTTTGTAAGTTCTTTGGTTCCATACAGTTCATAATCGTTATACTAATAATCCCGTTTTGATATTTTCCTTATTATTAACAAAAAATATGAAGGAGATAACACATTTTCTATATGTATGCCTTTCATTTCTACTCATTTCTTTAATTCCTATCTCTTGGCATGGGTTATATAATTCCTTTACTTTAAATAACATTTATACTAAAGATTTTTAGTTAAAACAGAAGTCAAAATTCAAGGGAAGTGTGGAAAATGCCAATGAAAAATATGTGTGGACCATGATAAGAATCATGAGGTTTTTGTTATGATGAAAATAACTGTAGATATAATTGCTTCTTTGATAAAATTGTTTAAGTAGACATTTTTGACTTTCGGTTTATGAACCTAGTAATATTAAACTTGTTCTGAATTGTACTATGGTAAATATAATCTTTAATATTGCTTCCTTTCTCCTGACAAGCTTCCAGTTTGAAGATGATGTTATTTTAAATTTCTTACTTCATCTTGAAATTCTAAGATGTTGCTTAATGCACCAGAGCTACATGATAATTAGAGTTGTATTAACATTGAGAATTGTAATTTTTATTTATTTATTTTTTATTATGATGTGTTAGTCACCATACAGTACACCATTAGCTTGTGGTGTAGTGTTCCATGATTCATTATTTGTGTATAACACCCAGTGCTCCATGCAATACGTGCCCTCCTTAATACCCATCACCAGCCTATCCCATTCCTCCACGCCCCTCCCCTCTGAAGCCCTCAGTTTGTTTCCCAGAGTCCATAGTCTCTCACTGTTCGTCTCCCCCTTTGTCTTCCCCCCTTCATTATTCCTTTCTTATATTGGTGAACACAATATAAAAATTGTGTCAGACATCAATGTATTTATTTTACATTAATGTGAATTGAACTCACATGTGGAATTTCATCTATATCTGGAAAGTGCTTTTTTTAATATAATTTTTATTTTGTTATATTACTCACCATACAGTACATCCCCAGTTTTTGATGCAATGTTCCATCATTCATTATTTGCGTATAACACCCAGTGCACCATGCAATATGTGTCCTCCTTAATACCATCACCAGCCTATCCCAATACCCCACCACTGCCTCCCCTCTGAAGCCCTCAGTTTGTTTCCCAGAGTCCACAGTTGGCAAGTGCTTTTGGATATTGGAGAAAGTGTTGTGCTGTTAGAATATTTCTTTTTTAAAATTTTTATTGAAATCCAATTTAGATAACACATACTGTACCATTCATTTCTGGGATAGAAGTTAGTGATTCATCAGTTGTGAATAACACCCAGTGCTTATTACATCAAGTGCCCTCCTTAATGCCCAACATTCATTTACCCTAACCCTCTACCAACCCTCAGTTTGATTTCTTTTGTTGAGAATCTCTTATGATTTTCCTCCCTCTCTGTTTTCTTCTTATTTTATTTTTCCTTCCCTTTCCCTATGTTCATCTGTTTTTTAACTAATATTTCCCCTATGAGTGAAATCATATGGTTTTGGTACAAAAGTGCATGTGAAATAATAAGCACCTAAAAGATATCATGCATCTTTTTCCCCAAAAAGAAATTTTCAATACTGACTTATAGAGAAATAGAGAATTTTTGGGAAAGAGAAATTTTCTATGACTGACTTATAGGGAAATAGAGAATTTCTTTTTGGGAAGAAAGATGCATGATGCCTTTTAGGTGCTTCTCATCTTAACATGCACTTTTGTACTTTTTCCTCATCTATTCAGTGATTTTATTTTTATTTATAATACATTAAAGTAGCATAGCTTAAAATTAATTTATTGAACTTTATGAACATGTTTTTACAGCATATAATGTTTTTAATACTTGCTGTAGTGTTACCTTGTGGAATCAGAAGTGGGGAAAAATGATAGATAACTTTGTTTATGTTTTTAAAAGGTCTAAGAATTCTGCACTTAAAGAAAGGGAATAAAAAAGAGGAGGAAACATGTATTTTTCAAGCTGGACAGAAACTTGTAATAAAGCCATAAGTTAATTGGGAAATTAAGTGTGATTAATACTTCCGATGATGAAAAAATATAGAACTATGAGACATTGAGTAATCACACATACTTTAAAAGTTGTCTTGTGTGCAAAGATTTGGATTAAGCCCTGATGATGCATGGATTACTTTTAAAAGTTACTGTACTATGATAATATCATTGTCCATTCATTTCATGAAGAAAACAGCAGTAGTGTACAATCTGGATACTTTACTTGGCTGGGAAAATGATTTGGAGATAACCCATCATTTAATAATTATTATTTTCTTTTCTCTTAAAGGAAAATCAGTGTCATACATGGACTCTTCAGATATTATCTCCTTTGATATTTCAAAGTAAACTATGAAGACAGGAAATCAAAGTGTTGAAACTGATTTTATACTTTCTGGTCTTTTCCAATATGGCTACATGGATGCTTTCCTCTTTGTTGCCATTGTAATCCTCTTTGCAGTGGCTCTGATGGGGAATATCATACTGATCCTTCTCATTCGACTGGACACCAGACTCCACACTCCAATGTACTTTCTATTCAGTCAACTCTCCTTCTTGGATATAATGAACATTTCCACCACAGTGCCCAAGATGACCACTGACTTTCTGTCAAATAGTAAGACCATTACTTTTTTAGGCTGTGAGATTCAAACACTTGTATTCTTGGCCCTTGGTGGGACTGAAGCCCTTCTTCTTGGTTTCATGTCTTATGATCGATATGTAGCCATCTGTCATCCTTTACACTATCCTATATTTATGAGCAAGAAGATCTGCTGGTTCATGGTCGCATGTGCATGGACGAGTGGTTCTATCAATGCTTTAGTACATACATTGTATGTATTTCATCTTCCATTTTGTAGATCACGGCTCATCAACCACTTTTTCTGTGAACTTCCATCTCTATTGCCACTGGTGTGTCAGGATACTTCCCAGTATGAGTACACAGTCCTTCTGAGTGGGCTCATTATTCTGCTGTTACCATTCATGGCCATTCTAGCTTCCTATGCCCGTGTACTTACTGTGGTGTTCCAGATGAACTCAGGTAAAGGACAGAGAAGAGCTATTTCCACTTGCTCCTCTCACCTGATTGTGGCAAGCCTATTCTATGTGACTGGTCTCTCCACCTACACAAGGCCACACTCCTTGCATTCTCCAGAAGAGGATAAGGCAGTGGCACTGTTTTACACCATCATCACACCTCTTCTAAACCCATTTATCTACAGCCTGAGGAATAAGGAGGTTATTGGGGCCATGAGCAGACAATTGGTAGAGTGCATATTTGTACACAAAATGTCACCTTAGGAGCCCCTATTAATTGAGATTGAATAACAGACTAGTTGTTTGGAATACTTTTCTAGAATATGTAAACTCAAAGAATTTAAAAAAAAATTATTATATTATGTTAGTCACCATACAGTACATCGCTTGTTTCTGATGTAAAGTTCAATGATTCATTAGTTGCGTATAACACCCAGTGCACCATGCAATATGTGCCCTCCTTACTACCTGTCACCAGCCTATTGCATTCCCCCACCCCCCTCCCCTCTGAAGCCCTCAGTTTGTTTCTCAGAGTCCATAGTCTCTCATGCTTCATTCCCCCTTCTGATTACCCCCTTTCTTTATCCCTTTCTTCCCCTACCAATCTTCCTAGTTCTTATGTTCCATAGATGGGAGAAACCATATGATAATTGTCTTTCTCTGCTTGACTTATTTCACTTAGCATTATCTCCTCCAATGCCATCCATGTTGCAGCAAATGTTGAGAAATCATTCTTTTTTATAGCTGAGTAATATTCCATTGTATATATGGACCACAACTTCTTAATCCAGTCATCTGTTGAAGGGCATCTCGGCTCCTTCCAGAAGTTTATTATCAAATAGTTTGATAAATATCTTGATTCCTCCTGGTTTCAGAATGGCTTAATCATATATATTGAAACTGGTTGGATTTCAAAATTGGAAGCTGGAAAAGTGTGTTATTGTCAACATCATCTAGCTTCTAAAGCAATAGGTTTCATTCCTGATAACAATTTTGTACCTCACAACAAATCTTTTGTAATGTCATTCTAAATATCTGAAATACAATGAAAAGGAAATACGACTGACTCAAACACAAAAAATTTAAAGGATCTATGTAAAAAATATACTGTCATGTAGAGCAGACTAGATAACTCACTCATTTACGTGTTCACTCAACTGCTTTAATGTTTTAACTATGTGTGTGGCACTGCTGCAGGCATTGGTGATACAGAAGTAAAGAAATATTAGAACCAGCAGAAATCTTTGACCTCATTAAGTTTGCATTTCAATGCAGGGAGATGTAATATTAATTAAATATGAACAATTTACAGTATGTCTAAAGTAGTAATTAATAGGAAAAATATTGGATATTGGGAAAAGGTAGGCCAGGGTGTTTTGCAATTTTATATAAAATAGTACAATAGGAGCAACTATGAGAGTGATACTTGGTCAAAAATTTGACTGAGATGAAAAAACAATTCAAATGGATATATCATAAAGAATGTTCCGGGCATGAAAAAAAATTCGAAGAGGGAAACTGTTTGATAGGGCACAGAAAATGAAAGAATAAACTGCTGGACTTCAGGAAATGAGTAGATTTAATGGAGTCTGAATTTGAAATGTAAAATTGACCATTGTGAGGAGTTTATTTTTTAATCCAAGAAAATTGGCAACTATTGCTGTGCTTGCAAAAAGAATTGTATTGCGCAATTACGAGACATTACAATAGTACAGTTTTCACAAGATTCTACCTTGGAGAAAAGTGGTAATGGCTGAGAAGCAAGATGTGGCCAGTTTCTGGAGATGAATAGAAAGCAGACCTTTGAGGCTTGCTGACAGATATAGTGTAAAATGTGAGGGAATCATGAAAATAAAGATTTCGGGCTGAAATCTTGGAAGAAAAACTGGAAGTGAGAAATCATCATTATTACTGTTGAGAAAAACCATAGGAGCAACATCTCCATCCTCCATTAGCACTTCCCTTCTACTTTGGTCATCATTCTGATTTCCATCAACACTGACAGAAGCTCTTATTAATAGACTCCAACAAACAATTCTCTTGTGCAACTGGATTCTTTTTCTCAATGTTTATGAGATGCAACCTTAAAAATGCAAGCATTAATGCTATTGTTTTTATTGCTGACTAACATTCCACTGTAGGAATATATTTTCTTTCATTGGGTCATTTGATATTTCCAGATGTTATGAATTTTTAAAAAATGCTATAACACTCCCTATTCAAAAGTTTTCCTGTGGGCATATGTACTCAATTATTTTAGTATATAACAAAGAATAATATTGTTTTGTCATAGATAAGGTGCATGCTTAACTCTAAGAAGACAGTTAAACTGTCATATTAATATTAAATATTCCAAAAAGAATACATAAAGACTTCTTAGTGCTTAAGTGCTGGTGTAAGTAATGCAGTGCGTTGGTGCTTCACTTAAAATATTTCCTATTAAATCTCTTAGAGACTCATTGACATCTCTGTAACCATTGTCAATGATTTTCATAACAATTTCAATTGTCTTAGAGCACTCATTCTTGCTCCAAAATAAATGATATTATTTGTTCCTCATACCTTCTTCATTGTTCTGAATTTCTAGACTATCATTGTCTTGCTATATACAGTATTACCAAATATACATTCATGGAAAAGTCTAAGTGTCTACTGTCAAGCTTTGAACTGTATATAAACATTTTATGGTGCAGGTATTTTTTAAGAACTTTTCTGCTGTTGACAGTATTTTACTGCAGGCTATAATATTTTACTGTTAGATAATATCCTTTTTTATAACTTTTAAATATTTTTTTCACTTTCAGGTTGATGGAATATAGATTATGTTCTATTTTTGCTATTACATATGTGCATTTATGAATATACCTATTTCTATATCTATCTATCATCTATCTATGATTATATCTATATCTATATAATCACCTGCTTCCCATGGACAAGCGTTTACACTGCATAAAAACTTTTGACTAGAATTGCTGGTTCATAAGACATAACAATGGTCATGGCTTTGGAATTATGCCAACTGATTTTGACAATGGTAGTAATTTACATTTGTAAGATATATATATGCTACCTCAATGATCAGCATCTCCAGGATTCAGATTTGTCAGTTGACACATCTTAATTCTTAGCAATTGAATGGATCTAAATATTATTAAATTTCAAATGCTTTCATTGTTTGAAATGGTTTATACATGTAAAATTTTGTGTTTTATATAAAATGTTTTTTGGCATTGCTTTGAAATCTAAATTTCCTTTAGTATGAAGAAGAGAATAAATATATTTGTGTAAGAAAGGAAAATATCTTCTTTTACTCTTGTAAATTATCAGCTGGGGTCCCTAAAACAAAAAAGACACATGGGCAACTGAAAAAAAATACAATATTTAATAAGCATTTTATAGCACACAGGGTCTTAATAAGGAAATCAAGTCCTATAAACGTGATTAAATTCGATGATTTTTTATTAGGCTTAGTGAAGAGTGGGTGGTCATGGGAAAATACAAAGGACCACAAGGGGTGTGAGCTAAATACGGCTAACTTGGGGAAACCTAGCAAGTTATATTTCTCTGAGTATCCTGCAGTCTTGTAGATCAGGTTGTACCTTTTTTCCATGTAAAAGGAGGACACCTCCCACACAAAGGGCTTACACCTTGCTTGAAAGGAAGATGAAAATGTCCTTTGAACCTGCCATTTCTACATTCCTTCAGCTTGAAATATTCAATACACCCTTGTGTCATATTTTATTTATTTTATTTTTTAATATTTTTTATTATATTATGTTAGTCACCTTACAGTACATCCCTGGTTTTTTATGTAAAGTTTGATGATTCATTAGTTGCATATAACACCCCGTGCACCATGCAATATGTGCCCTCCTTACTACCCGTCACCAGCCTATCCCATTCCCCCACCCCCCTCCCCTCTGAGGCCCTCAGTTTGTTTCTCAGAGTCCATAGTCTCCCATGCTTCACTCATCCTTCTGATTACCCCCCTTTCTTTATCCCTTTCTTCCCCTACTGATCTTCCTAGTTGTTATGTTCCATAGATGACAGAAATCATATGATAATTGTCTTTCTCTGCTTGACTTATTTCACTTAGCATTATCTCCTCCAGTGCCGTCCATGTTGCAGCAAATGTTGAGAACTATTCTTTCTGATAGCTGAGTAATATTCCATTGTATATATGGACACAACTTCTTAATCCAGTCATCTGTTGAAGGGCATCTCGGCTCCTTCCACGATTTAGCTATTGTGGACAATGCTGCTATGAACATTGGGGTGCATATGGCCCTTCTCTTCATTACATCTGTATCTTTGGGGTAAACACCCAGTAGTGCAATGGCTGGGTCATAGGGTAGCTCAATTTTTAACTTTTTAAGGGACTGCCACACTGTTTTCCAGAGTGGCTGTACCAACCTGCATTCCCACCAACAATGGAGGAGGGATCTCCTTTCTCCACATCCTCTCCAGCAATTGTTTTTTCTTGCCTTGTCAATTTTTGCCATTCTATCTCGCGTAAGGTGGTATCTTAGTGTGGTTTTGATTTGACTTTCCCTGATGGCTAATGATTTTGAACATTTTTTCATGTGTCTGTTATCCATTTGTATGTCATCATTGGAAAAGTGTCTGTTCATATCTTCTGCCCATTCTATGATTTGTTTATTTGTTTCTTGTGTATTGAGTTTGAGAAGTTCTTTGTAGATCTTGGATACCAGTCTTTTATCTGTAGTATCATTTGCAAATATATTCTCCAATTCCGTGGGCTGCCTCTTAGTTTTTTTTTTTTTTTGACTGTTTCCTTGGCTGTGCAGAAGCTTTTTATCTTGATGAAGTCCCACAAGTTCATTTTATCTTTTGTTTCTCTTGCCTTTGGAGATGTGTCATGAAAAAGGTTTCTTGGGCCAATATTGTAGAGGTTGCTGCCTATGCTCTCCTCCAGGATTTTGATGGATTCCTGTCTGACATTGAGGTCTTTCATCCATTTGGAGTTTATCTTTGTGTATGGTGTGAAAGAGTGGTCAAGTTTCATTCTTTTGTATGCAGCTGTCCAATTTTCCCAGCACCATTTATTGAAGAGACTGTCCTTTTTCCACCGGATGTTTTTTCCTGCTTTATCTAAGATTAGTTGCCCAAAGAGCCGAGGGTCCATTTCTGGGTTCTCTATTTTGTTCCATTGGTCTGTGTGTCTGTTTTTGTGCCAGTACCATGCTGTCTTTGTGATCACAGCTTTGTAGTACAGCTCGAAATCCAGCATTGTGATGCCCGCAGCTTTGTTTTTCCTTTTCAACAGTTCCTTGGTGATTCGGGGCCTTCTCTGGTTCCATACAAATTTAAGGACTATTTGTTCCAGTTCTTTGAAAAATGTCCTCGGTATTTTGATCGGGATAGCATTGAAAGTGTAGTTGCTCTGGGTAGCATGGACATTTTGCTATGTTGATTCTTCCGATACATGAGCATGGAATATTTTTCCATCTTTTTGTGTCTTCTTCAGTGTCTCTCAAGAGTGATTTATAGTTTCTACAATATAGATCCTTTCCGTCTCTGGTTAAGTTAATGCCAAGGTAATGTATGGTTTTTGGTGCTATTGTAAATGGGATGGATTCCCTAATTTCTATTCCTTCAGTCCCATTATTCGTGTATACAAATGCAACTGATTTCTGAGCATTGATTTTGTATCCAGCCACATTACTGAATTGCTATATAACTTCTAATAGTTCGGGAGTGGGTTCTTTTGGGTTTTCCATATAGAGTATCATGTCATCTCCAAAGGGCGACAGTTTGACTTCTTCTTTGCTGGTTTGGATACGTTTTATCCCTTTTTGTCATCTGATTGCTGTTGCAAGGACTTCTAGTACTATGTTGAATAATAGTGGCGAGAGTGGGCATCCTTGTCGCATTCCTGATCTTAAGGGAAAGGCTTCCAGCTTTTCCCCATTGAGAATGATATTTGCTGTAGGCTTTTCATCGATGGTTTTTATGAGATTGAGTAATGTACCCTACCCTCTATCCCTACACTCTGAAGGGTTTTAATCAGGAAAGGATGCTGTATTTTGTCAAATGCTTTTTCTGTATCTATTGAGAGAATCATATGATTTTTGAATGTTTCCATTGTGTCATATTTTAGGTAGTGTGTACTAAATTCTGTCATTATGTCAGAACATCAACAGAAATATAAAATGTTACACTATTTTAATATTTCCATGCTGATTAATTACAAAATTTTATCTGCCAATAATAACACTCTCCCCAATGTATGGATTTTACATCTAGTAGCTAGTTTCTGTGTTATTGAACTTTTTTTTTGTTTTAGTGATTTGACCTAAGTCTGTCTATATACATTCTTATTAGTTTGTTTGATTGTTTTTTTACAATCTGTTCACCTGTTGATGAACATGACCTTTTTTTTTTTAATTCAAATATAGTTAACATACAGTGTTATGTTAGTTTTAGGTGTACAATATAATGATTCAATAATTGTATATATTTCTAAATGTTCATACTCTTAATCCTCTTTATTTCTTTCCCCCCTCCTCCCACATATCTCCCTGGCAACTACCAGTTCATTTTCTCTATTTAAGAGTCTGTTTTATCTCTGTCCTTTTTCTACTTTTCTTTGTTTTTGTTTTTGTTTTTCTTTCCTAAATACCATCATGAATGAAATCATAGTGTATTTGTCTTTCTCTGACTTATTTCACTTGGCATCTTGCCCTTTAGGTCCATCCATATTGTTGCAAATGGGAAGATTCCATTCTTTATTTATGGTTGACTCATATCATTTATATATGAATATGTACATATGTATCTATATCTATTTCATCTATCATCTATCTATTATCTATCTATGTATCTATCTATCTATCATCTATCATCTATCTATCATCTACCTGTCATCTGTCATCTATCAATTTATCTATCTATATTACTTTTTTTATCCATTCATTTATAGATGGATAGATGGTTTACTTCCATATCTTGGCTATTGCATGTAATGTTGGAATAAACAAAACGTACATATAGCTTTTCAAATTAGTGTTTTTCTCTTTTCTTTGTGTAAATACACAGTAGTGGAATTATTAGATCATATGCTCATTCCTTTTCTTTTCTTTTTTTTTTGGAATCTGCATACTGTTTTCCACAGTGGTTGCACCAAATTGCATTCCAGAGGACAGTGCATGAGAGTACCTTTTCTCCATATCCTCCTCAACACTTGTTATTTCCTATCTTTTGCATACTAGCCATTCTGACAGTTATATGGTGATATCTCTTTCTAGTTTTGATTTTCATTTTCCTGATGGTTAGTGATGTTGATTATCTTCTTATGTGTATGTTGGTTATCTGTCTTGTTTGGAAAAATGTTTTGGTTTGTATTGCCCTGATAGTTAGTGACATTTAGCATCTTTTCATATGACTTTTGGTTGTCTGTATGACTCCAGGCACAAATATTATTCAGATTCCCTGTTCATTTTTAATCAGATTATTTGTTTTTAATGGTGTTGAGTTTTATGAGTTCCATACATATTTTGGATATTAACCCTTTATTGATGATATCATTTGCAAATATCTTCTCCCATTCAATAGATTGCTTTCTGTTTGTTGATGGTTTCCTTTGCTCTGCAAAAGCTATTTATTTTGGTGTAGTCCCAATAGTTTATTTTACTTTTGGTTCCCATGCCTGAGGATATGTATTTAGAGAAAATGTTAAAAAACAATGTGAAAGAATTTACTTTTCATTTTCTTTTAAGAGTTTTATGGTTTCAGGTCTCAAATTTAGGTCTTTAATCCAATTGGAGTTTATTCTTATATATGATATGAGAAAGTGGTCCATTTTCATTCTTTTGCATGTAGATGTCCAGTTTTTCCAAAACCATTTGTAAAAGAGCATGCCATGTCTCTATTGTATGTTTTTGCCTCTGTTTCCATAGATTAATTAATTATTCTATGGTTATCAAAGATATCGGCCTATAGTTTTATTTTCCTTTTTTATTTATTTTTCTAGTGTTTAATTTATTAAAATTTTTTGAAGATTATTTATTAATTTATTTGAGAGAGAAGGAGAGAGTGAGTCCACAGGGGTGGGGTGAAGGGCAGAGGGATAGGCAGATGGGGAGGGAGATGCAAACTTCCTGCTGATCACAGAGCCCTGCCTGGGGCCTGACCCAGGACCTGAGACAAAGTCAGTGCTTAACCAACTGAGCCACCCAGGTGCCCCTGTGACTGAGCACCCCTGTAGTGTTTTATTATTTTTTAAAGATTTATTTATTTATTTGAGAAAGAGAGAGAGAGAGAGAGAGAGAGA
>NW_024426663.1:84076101-84121808 GCF_017311325.1 Ursus maritimus
AGAGAGAGAGAGAGAGAGAGAGAGAATGCAAGTGGGGTGAGGGTTAGAGGGAGATGGAGACTCTCCACTGAGCAGGGAGCCCAAAGCAGGGCTCAATCCTGGGACTCCGGGATCATGATCTGAGCCAAAGGCAGACACTTAACTGAGTGAGCCACCCAGACACCCCACCTCTTTAGTGTTTTAATGATATTGGTGTCAGAGTAATGCTTGCTTCATAGAATGAATTTGGAATATATTCTTCCTTTTTAGTTTTTGAGAATATTCGGTATAAAATATTCTTTAAATGGTTGGTAGAATTCACCTGTGAAACCTGGACTTTTGTTGGTTGTGATATTTTTACTTACTGATTCAATTTAATTATTGCTAATTGGACTATTCAAAACACAATGTTCAAAGGTTATTTGTTTATAGGGATGTATCTATTTCTTCTGGCTTGTCCAATTTGTAGGTATATTTTTTCAATTTCTCCTATGATAGTTTTTATTTCTGTGGTTTCAGTTGTTATTTCTCCTCATCCATTTCATTTTTTTCAAGTTTTTATTAATTCCAGTTACTTACCGTATGGTATACTGTTAGATTCAGGTGTAGAATCTAATGATTTATTACTTACATACAGCACCCAGTGCTCATCACAGCAAGTGCTTTCCTTAGTACCCATCACCTATTTAACCCAACACTCACCTCCCCTCCAGTTAACCTGTTTGTTCAGTATAGTTATGAGCCTGATTCCTGATTTGTATTTCTCCCCTCCCCCATTATATTCATCTGTTTTCTTGTTAATTACCAAATATGAGTGAAATCATATGGTATTTATCTTTTTTTGACTGACTCATTTCACTTAGCATAATACTATCTAGCTCCAACTACATCATGACAAATGCCAAGATGTTGTTCTTTTTTTATGACTAAATACTATACCTAGTATGCGATCTCTTCTGGAGCATATTCCATGTGCACTAGAAATGAATGTGTATTCTGCTGCTTTAGGATGAAATGTTCTGAATATGTCTGTTAATTCTATCCACTCTAGTGCATCATCAAATCCCATCGTTTCCTTGTTAATATTCTGCTTAGATGACCTGTCCATTGCTGTAAGTGACGTGTTAAGTCCCCTACAATTACTGCATTATTATCGATGAGTTCTTTTATGTTTGTTCTTAATTTTTTATATATGTCATGTTCCTAAGTTTGGTGTGTAAATATTTACAATTCTTAGATATTCTTGTATATAGACCCCCTTTATTATGATGCAGTGCCTTTCTTCATGTTTTGTTACAGTCTTTCATTTAAAATCTAGTGTGTTGTATTTTTCTTTCTGATAAAAATATTGCTTCTCAGGCTTTCTCTTTTGATGTCCATTTGCATTTAAAGTTTTTCTCCATCCCCTCACTTTCGATTCACAGGTGTCTTTAGGTCTAAAATGAGTCTTTCAGGGGCGCCTGGGTGGCACAGTCATTAAGCATCTGCCTTCAGCTCAGGGCGTGATCCTGGTTTTGTGGTATCGAGCCCCACATCAGGCTCCTCCACTATGAGCCTGCTTCTTCCTCTCCCACTTCCCCTGCTTGTGTTCCCTCTCTCGCTGGCTGTCTCTATCTCTGACAAATAAATAAATAAAATCTTAAAAATAAAATAAAATAAAATAAGTCTTTCATAAACCATCTATAGAAGGGTCTTGTTTTTTTTTTCTTTTTTTGTGTGTTTAATCCATTCTAATACCATATGTATTTTGATTGAAGTTTTTAGTCCATTTACATTCAGAAAATTATTGATGATATGCATTTAGTGTCATTTTATTTATTGCTTTGTCATTGTTTCTGGAGTTTTTCTTTGTTCCTTTCTAGTCTTTGTCACTTTTGATCTTTATCTTTTCCACTCAACTACCCTTTAATATTTCTTGCAGGGCCGTCTTAGTGGTCACAAACTCCTTTAGTTTTTGTTGTCTGGGAGTCTCTTTATCTCTCCTTCTATTCTGAATGAGACCCTTACTGGATAGAGTATCCCTAGTTGCAAGTTTTTCAGTCATCACTTTGAATATACCATGCCACTGTCTTCAGGCCTGTCAAATTTCTGTGGAGGGGTCTGTTGCTAACCTTATTGTACTTACCCTGAAATTTAGGGAATTGGCTTTGCTTTCTGCTTTTAGAATTTTTTTTCTTCATGACTGTATTTGGCAAATTTATTTACAATATATATTGATATTGATCTGCTTTTGTTGATTATCATGGGAGTTCTCTGTGCCCCCTTGATTTGGTTTTCTATTTCCTTTTCCATATTAGTGATGTTTTCATCTATTATTTCCTCATGTAAGCCTTCTGCTCCCCCTTGCTCTCTTCTTTTTTTTTTAGATTTTATTTATTTATTTGACAGAGATCGAGACAGCCAGAGAGATAAGGAACAGAAGCAGGGGGAGTGGGAGAGGAAGAAGCAGACTCATAGTGGAGGAGCCTGNNNTGTGGGTCTCGATCCCATAATGCCGGGATCACACCCTGAGCCAAAGGCAGCGCTTAACCGCTGTGCCACACACGCCCCCCTCAAGAACTGTTAGAATACAAACTCATGTCCTGACAAGAATAACTAACATTTACTATGATATGAATGTTATTACATTTGATTGAGTCCTGAGTTCCCTAAGACTACTTCTGTGATTGGAGATTTTTCTTTCCTTCCTTTGTTCAGCTTCACTATTTTCCATAATACTGTCTCCTCTATCACTAATTCATTCCTCTGCATCATCCATCCTTATGTGCATTATATCCAGTCTGTTTCAAGTCTTGGTTATTGCCTTTTTCATTTCATCCTGATTGGTTTTAAGCTCTTTATCTCTATGGTAAGAGTATCCTTGATGTCTCCAATGCTTTCTCAGGCTCAGCTTGTATGCTTATGATTATTGCTTTAAATTCTTGATCAGGGATATTACTACAGGGAGATTAATGTTTTCTTTTTTACATTTGGAAGGCATTCCTCCTTTTGGCATTGTGTATAGGTCTCCGTCTTCTTTTTTGTTTTAAGAGAAACTGTTACGTTTCCTGCTTCAGAGAGTAATGGCTTTATAAAGAAGAGTCATATACTGTCCAGCACCTGGTGCTTCAGTGTCTGTGGTGTGTGCAGGATGTACTCTGCTGCTGTGTTTTGGCTGCTCTATCCTTCAGGTTTTCTGCAGAGTTTCTACTTTCCTGCAGTGGGCAGTGCTTCGGCATTGTCCAGAGTGTGGTGAGTTTTAACTAGGTGTGCTCTGGTCTGCTTGTTAAAAGAAACCTGATGTTATTTAAACTAGAACTGAAGCTTTGCAGTATGCAATGATCAGTAGTTGTGGTATGTGCTGGATTTGTGCTAATGTTCTGGGGAGGGACACACTGCACTGGTTCTTAGGTACATTTGTCCAAGAAAAGGAGTACAAGCAAAGGGCAAAGGAGAGGGGTTTATGGTAAGCAGATAAGGCAGCCAGTGTTGCCCTGTACTCTTTATTGAAGGTGGTTTACGCTGAAGGTCAGGGGAGGGAAAAGGTGCCAGCCAGGTATGCCCTCCCAGAAGACCAAATAATTCCCCCTCATGTGTGCTAGACATTTTTTTTTATTATGATTATTGCTATTTTCACCTTGTCGATAGCTGGGTTGCTTCCTTACTGATAGAAGCACAGTGCACTTTGTACTATATCCCAACCAGGCCAACTTGAGTTTTCAAACTTCAAACATCAAGGAATTGGTGTGTCAGTAACCTACACTGATCTTCTGAGGGAGTGTAGCAGCACTGAGACTGATGCAGGTTTGAAGGAGAAGGGTATTTGCACCAGAGCACACAGGCTTGGGACTTGGATCAAAGCAGCCTAAAGAACAGTGTCCAAGTGAGCCACCCTCAGCAGGTGACTCTGTACATATGCTGATGGACGTGGGAGTGAAATCATGCCTACTAGCTCTTTTGTCCCTGGAGAGGCAATACCACCTCTCACAGATTCACTCCAATAAGAGGGACCAGTCTCCCCCAGTATGTCTTAGGTGGTCCTCTGGTCATGCTGTCTGCCCCTGAGTGACCTATCTCTCTTCTCTCCAGGAGTAAGGCCGGGCCCCTGGGGCCCTATCCCAGCTGATCCATAGACAAATAAAACACTGGTCTTTGAGTTCCCCTCATTGAAAACTCTCATGGAAATCAGCCCCTATCACTTTCCCAGTAAAGGCTTTGGGGAAGTGTTCTCCTTCTCCAATCTGCTGTGCACTCCTCTCTTCCTCTCTCCCTTGCTTTACTCTCTGATCAGGGATCCCTCCCTTCCACAGCACCAGTGATCCATTTCTCTCCCAAACCATGTCTCCTCAATTCCTTTATTTCTGCTTTGTGGCCTCTCCATCCCCCCCCCCGTTGTGTATTTTGTTCTGTCAGTCTTCAGATTGATTAGTTGCATGTCCAGAATGATTTGATATTTATTTAGCTGTGTTCAAGGGACTGGGGAAGACTTATTTTATCCTATTACGCTGCCACCTTTGCTCCTTATCCTTAAGAAATTACCTTTTTAAATAACCATCCTAAGTATTTTACTTTGTTGGTTCACAATTCACTTAAGATATTTTTTCACACTGTGTATTAAGTGCAAATAACTTCAGAAAAAAAGTTCATTATTGTTAAAAATTTTTGGACCTAAATTTAGAGGTTGATTTATCGTCAAGAGAAATAAGTCGGCTTTAGTGACTTTCACTTGCACAAGTCATTCAAAGGCCATATCTTCACTGTGTATTGTATTTTTTCTTTAGATAAAAACCCAGGACTGTACATATCAGGCTACTAAAATTATAGCTTTGTCCCATGAAAGTTTGAAATCATTTCCATCTGTGACTAACCCTCAGGTAAGTGTTGATTATGTTTAGAACCCAATCTTTACTCAAAATCTGGCATCTGGATTCCATCATTTCTTTTCTTTTTTCTCTGAGGATTGACATTCAATGATTAATTTCTAGAACACTCTGCCTGGGCTAAGTCTTTTCACAAAAAAGGTTTTATTCTGTTTATTTTATTTAATATATTTTAATTCCTGTATAGTAGACATACACTTTTATATTAATTTCAGGTAAACAATATATTAATTTCAGGTAATTCAGCAATTGCATACATTAACCAGGTCCCACGCTGACAAGCATGATGAAGGTATTTTAAAGAACAGAGAGAAGCAGGAGGCAAGGTGGCAGAGGAGTAGCGGACCCCATTTCAACTGCTTCCCTGAATTTAGCTGGATATTATGAAACCCATTGAACACACACAAAATCAGCCTGAGATGTAAGAATATATATCTGGATCCCTTCAAGCAGAAAAGTGACAGCTTTTATTGCAAGGTAGAACATGCAGAGTCATGAATCTGCTGGAAGATATAGGAAGATAAACAGAAGGGGGAGGGAGCCTCCATAAGCTGACTCCTGGAAAGTGATATAACACCAGAGTGCAAAATTGGAACCCTTAGAAATCTGCTCTAGTGAGAGACATCCCTCTCTGCACAGGGCTCTGGAAATGAAAAGGCAGAATTCTAGGTAAAGCATTGTTGTCTCCGGATACAAAGAACCACAGAGCAAAAGGGGATTCCTGAACTGACAGAGTGCCCAAGTAGTGGAGCCAGGAAGCAGGTTATGGTCAGCAAGCCCAGGAAGCGACACTTAGCTCAATTTGCTATAAATCCTGAGAGGGGCCAGTGGATAATCACTCTTTTCTTGAGCAGTCTGAAAAAATCTGGAACCCATGTCTGTAACTGGGCAAAATCTTGCAGGGTGGTAGCAAAGCAAAAAGGACATTAGAACAGCACCCAGACATGATCCAGAAGCTTCTGGTGAGTGCATGAGTCCATGGCCACTTGCAGTTTTAGAATTACAAAGGGCAGCAGCACTCCTGGACCCCTGGGACTACCTCTGAAAGAGTTTCTATGGGCATCTACCATGGGAGGCTGCAGTTTTTGGCAGCACATGAATAAGTAGAGACCGTTTATCCTGGAGGGTTTATTAAAGAGGGCAGATGGTGAATTGTCTGGCTCAGAGCCACAGGTTTTGGTCTGGTCATTTTTGCTCTGATCCTCTGAAGAGGCATGGAAAGACTCCAGGGAACAAAAGCCACACAGAAGACAGCTTTCTACTGAGCCAATCCCACTGACAGGGGTTGGGGCAATTCTGCACAGACAGAATTACCTGAGAAACAGCACAGCAGGGCCCTCTCCAGAAGACAAGCTGGAAGAACAGGTGGACAACAATCCCATGGATCCCATAAGACTAAAATACCAAAACCAGGGGTAAATAGTGTAGTGAGCTATAGGTGTGGCTCATGGTTTGTTTATTTTTCAAATAAAATTCCTGGTTTTTTTCTTATGCTTTTTCTCTGTTTTGTTTTTCTTTTTACTTTCTCCTCATTTCAATTAGATGTTTATTATATGAACTTTTATTTCATAGTCACTTTTTAAAAAATATTTTAAAAATTTTTTTATTACATTATGTTAGTCACCATACAGTACATCCCTGGTTTCTGATGCAAGGTTCGATGATTCATTAGTTGCGTATAACACCCAGTGCACCATGCAATATGTGCCCTTCTTACGACCCATCACCAGTCTATCCCATTCCCCCACCCCGCCCCTCTGAAGCCCTCAGTTTGTTTCTCAGAGTCCATAGTCTCCCATGCTTCACTCCCCCTTCTGATTACCCCCCCCCTTTCTTTATCCCTTTCTTCCCCTACCGATCTTCCTAGTTCTTATGTTCCACAGATGAGAGAAATCATATGATAATTGTCTTTCTCTGCTTGACTTATTTCACTTAGCATTATCTCCTCCAGTGCTGTCCATGTTGCAGCAAATGTTGAGAACTCGTTCTTTCTGATAGCTGAGTAATATTCCATTGTATATATGGACCACAGTTAAGGAAACAATCAAAAAAACTAAGAGGAAGCCCACGGAATGGGAGAATATATTTGCAAATGATGCTATAGATAAAAGACTGGTATCCAAGATCTACAAAGAACTTCTCAAACTCAATACATGAGAAACAAATAAACAAATCATAAAATGGGCAGAATATACGAACAGACACTTTTCCAATGATGACATACAAATGGCTAACAGACACATGAAAAAAAGTTCAAAATCATTAGCCATCAGGGAAATTCAAATCAAAACCACACTAAGATACCACCTTACGCCAGTTAGAATAGCAAAAATCAACAAGGCAGGAAACAGCAATTGCTGGAGAGGATGTGGAGAAAGGGGATCCCTTCTACATTGTTGGTGGGAATGCAGGTTGGTGCATCCACTCTGGAAAACAGTGTGGAGGTCCCTTAAAAAGTTAAAAATTGAGCTACCCTGTGACCCAGCCATTGCACTACTGGGTATTTACCCCAAAGATACAGACATAGTGAAGAGAAGGGCCATATGCACCCCAATGTTCATAGCAGCATTGTCCACAATAGCTAAATCGTGGAAGGAACCGAGATGCCCTTCAACAGATGACTGGATTAAGAAGCTGTGGTCCATATATATAATGGAATATTACTCAGCTATCAGAAAGAACGAGTTACATGCAAAAGAATGAACCTTGACCACTCTCTCACACCATACACAAAGATAAACTCCAAATGGATGAAGGACCTCGACTTGAGACAGGAATCCATCAAAATCCTGGAGGACAACATAGGCAACAACCTCTATGACATCAGCCAAAGCAACCGTTTTCATGACACATCCCAAAAGGCAAGAGAAACAAAAGATAAAATGAACATGTGGGACTTCATAGTCACTTTTTAACATATATTTTTTCACACCTATATTTTTATAGATATATGCTTTTTTAGTCCTTTTTCTCACTCTATTCAATGTTGAATATATATATATATATATGCAAACTTTATTTTCCTTGTAATTTTTGGAACGTAGTTTCTGCTAACATACAGACTTTAAAAAATAGTTGGCCAAATAAGAAACGATTTGAATAGGAAAAAAAAAAACAAAAAAGAAAAAGGTTATTTTAAACTGAAGGACTAAAGAATCACAAGAAGAAAGGTCAAATTCTATATAGTATTTTCCCGTAGAGCAAGACTTTTTCAGTCCTGAGTGATCTATAAACTTAGTATTCACCTGGTGATCCTGGTGGTCTTCTGGGGGACGGACCTGTTCCACTGATTCTCAGGTGTCTTTGCCTAGGTTGCACCACCCTTACCAGGAGGTCAGGCTCAGTGTAAGTGGCTCTGTGTTGTTCTATGTGGCTTTTGTTTCCTGAAGGCTTTTAGCACTGCTTTAGAGGATGAAAATAGAAATGGCACTGCCCTGATCTTCAGGCCTGGAGCCGAAGGTTCGCAGCCCCACTCTTCAGTGTACCCTCAAGAAAAAACAGTGTACCTTTGTCTCCCTGGTTTCTTTCCTCACTCTTTGCTCACTCAGCCTGCGACCAAGCATTTGTATCCTAGGCACACAACCCCAATTCAAGTCTCCAAACTCTGCAGACTCCTGAGGCACACCCCTTGCCTCCCTTCAGGAAATTAAGAGGTTCTCACCATGGTTCTGCCCCTTGCTGGGCCCCTGCTTGGAGAGTGGTCAAGCAATCCTACCCTGATTCATGGTTTATGGCAACACTGAGCTGAAAGCCCACTCCTGGCCTCACTGATTGCAACCAGATTCCCAGCTCCAATGCTTGGGAACCCTGCCAAACTCAGGCACCCCTTTCTTTCTTTGACCCCAGGGATCCAGAGATCACACTGTTCCACCTAGGATTCTGCCCCATGTTGCCACCTGAGAACCTTTCAGACAGGGGCATCCCTCAACAGAGCAGATTTCTAAAAGTTCCAATTTTGTATTTCTCAGCTATATCACTTTCCAGTAGTCACCTTATGGAGGCTTGCTCCCCCCCAAGGTTTATCCTCCAATATATCCTCTCAGGTTCACTTTTCTGTACCTCCCAGCTTGACAAAAGTGGTTGTTTTTTGTATTTGTAAAATTACAGCAATTCTTTTCTTAGATCTCAGGTTGAATTCACAGATGTTTAAAATGAATTGATAACTCTCTAGCTGAATTCTAGGGACCAGATGAAATGAGGAACACCTACTCTTCTGCCATTTTCCTGTGATTCTCTTTTCTATTATTTTTTTCTCTTTCTAGTATGTGCATAGGTGTTGCCATATAATATCCCATAAAATTAGTTAAGGAGGTTGACTGATTAAAAACCAACCTCATTTTAATTTCTACCAGTTAACTAAGTATTATTTCTATAGGAAAAACATTAAGTGAATATCTTGCTATTATTTCAATTTCTGTCTCTGAACTTGGAGACAATTGCACAGTAAGGAATTTTGAAACCTAGTCCTTCTTTTATAAGCAAGCCAATATTTTTAAGATTACTATATCAGAAAAATGCACTAGTTAACAGGTAACATCTCTTATGTCATGTAATTCCCCAGAAATTCTTACCTATTTTTACACAAAAAAATCCAACTATATGTCAGTGGTTATTAATAATTCAGACTTCAAATCCATATGCACATTCTAAAGGGAAAATCATTTAATTAATACATTTTAAAGCCCTATTAGATAAGACTGGTGATATGATTGATTTCATTTTTACAAATACATGACAGCATTTGGCCAAAACTCATTTTTTTCTTCTTTTGGATCACTGACACAAACTCTAATGAAGCAACATATGCAATGTATAATATGTGATTAATTGTGGACTAGAGACCAAGTTTTCCCAATAGGGCTGTTGAAACCAAAATATGAGTTTCCACCATCATTAGGCAGTCAGTCCATTTGCCTTGAGAGTTTAAAAATCTTACACAAAGGGAAGCAAATGTCTGTGTATGTTTAAATTATGTTTCCTACTAAATTTAGTAGAAATTTAATTAAATGATTGGTCTTATTTTCTATGGAAAAAAAGAAAAATATCAATATAATCTTACAGACTTGGAGAACACTAACAGTTCCTAAAACGAGTCTCAAATTAGAGATTTAGGAGTTAAGTATTTTTGGATTTCTCTTGGAATCATTCTTGTTTTTCTGTTTTTCAGACGTGCCACACTAAATAGCTTAATTATTCAGCATATATTTTGTTCTGCCAAATATATATGTGATCAACAAATGATGTAGTTTTACTAAAATTTCTTATTAAAGAAGAAATTGCTACCTCTCGTAGGTGTTAGGAATCCTTCCTATAAACACTATTACAGATACATCTTTCATCATTTTTTAATGTTTCATTTTAAGAATAAAATTCTAGAAGAATGAGACACAGCTCTATATAAGAGGTTATATGCATCAAAGGAAATGACTTTTAGATTAGTTATTTTATAAAAGTAAAGAAATTTTGTATGTCTGCTCATCAAGAAGAATATCTTATTTTAAGGTCAATCTTTTTATTTAGTGTCAAAGACATGGCTTGGTGGAGGGAAAGAAATCTTCACAGTTTCAATCACTCAACTGGTAAACAAGTGTTTAATCTGCTGAGTTCTCTGAAGTAAGTGAAAAAAATTCGGTGTGCCTTGATGAGTTTACTACAACTTATACTGAAAAGGAAAACATGCAGTTAGTCTCAGACAAACTATTTAAAGAAATGTATTTCATTTTGATGATTATTTAGTGTGAATTCTATTACATATCTGGCATGAGCATATTCTCAAAGATACTATTTCTCAGTTGGCTATGTTATCAACATATTACTAAATGATTTATGTAAAAAGAATATGGAGGTAAGTATTTGATATTTGTTTGGTCTTATATTGAATTTGAATCATCTCAGGCTTAACAGACAAAGGAGATGAAGGATGTTTTGCCACATTGAGATAGCACCAAATTTTGGTAGCACTGTGTACCTCTTACTTAAGAGAGCATGAATTTGGAACATCCTGGTATTCTTGAAAAGGCTAGTGAACACATTTTTTTTCTTTCTTCTTTAACCCCTAACATTTTACCTTATTTTTAGCATAAAGTTATATACAACAATATTTTTGAAATAATTAAAGTATGTTAAAGAAGTAAAGAATTTCAGGAAATAAAAAAAAATACATGGTGAGAATTTCGTGTGGTTCTATTATTTTTTGTAAGTTTTATGGTTCCATATAAGTCATGATTATAATTAATAATTATATTTTGAAGAAATCCATTTGATATTTACCTTATTACTGACTGAAAATATGAAGGAGATAACACATTTTCTAAATGTATGGCTTCCATTTCTACTCATTGATTTTGTTTATATCTCCTGTGACTTACAGAATTCCTTTATCTTAAATAAAAACTACACTTAAGATTTTAATAAAAGCAGAATTCAAAATTCAAGGGAAGAGTGGGCCAAAATAATGAAAAATATGTGTGAACTATGATAAGTACCATGAGGTTTTATTATACTGAAAATGACTGTAGATATAAGTCCATATTTGATAAAGTGTTTAAGTAGAAATTTTTGACTTTCAGTTAATGGATCTAATAATATTAAACTTATTCTGAATTCTACAATGGTAAATATATTTAATATTGCTTTCTTTCTTCTGCCAAATTTCCAGTGTGGGTGCAAAACAAACTTGAAGATGGTGCTATTTTAAATTTCTAACTTCATATTGAAATTACAAATATTACTTAATGCACCAGAGCTACATGATAATTACAATTGTTTTAAGATTGGGAATCGTAATTTTTAAATTATATTGGTGAACATAATAACAGTTGTCAGGCTTCAATGTATTTATTTTTTATTACTGTAATTTGAACCCACATTTGGAATTTCATCTACACGTGGAAAGTGGCTTTGGGTGTTGGAAGAGGTGTCTGGGTGTTAGAGAATTTTTTTGGGGGGGAAAGTAGATGCATGATACCTTTCAGGGGTTTCTCATCTTATCACGTACTTTTGTAATTTTTTTTTCCTCATCTATTGAGTGAAATACTTTTTTATATTATTTATAATACAGTAATGTGGCATAATCTAAAATTAATTTCTTGAACTTTGTGGAACAATTTTTACAGCATTTAATCTTTTTTAATCCTTACCATAGTGTTAACTTTTGAAATCAGAGGTGGGGAAAGAGAAAAATAAAACTGATTAGATAACTTTGTATGTGTTCTAAAAATCCCTACAAATTCTGTACTTAAAGAAAGGAAAAAAGAAGAAGAAATATGTATTTTTCTAAGTGGACAGAAATTTACAATGTGTTTAATATTGTCATAAATTAATTAGGTTATGGAGAGTGATTAATACATCTGATGGGTGTTATATGCAACTAATGAATCATGGAACTTTACATCAAAAATCAAGGATGTACTGTATGGTAACTAAAATAATATAATAGGGGCGCCTGGGTGGCACAGTGGTTGGGCGTCTGCCTTCGGCTCAGGGCGTGATCCCGGCGATCTGGGATCGAGCCCCACATCAGGCTCTTCTGCTATGAGCCTGCTTCTTCCTTTCCCACTCCCCCTGCGTGTGTTCCCTCTCTCGCTGGCTGTCTCTATCTCTGTCAAATAAATAAAAAAATAAATAAATAAATAAATAAATAAATAAATAAAATAATTTAATAAAAAATATTATTATAAAAAATACATCTGATGATCAAAAAATACAGAGCTTGGAGAGGGTTTGTGTTGTAATGTTTAATAAAAAATATTATTATAAAAAATACATCTGATGATCAAAAAATACAGAGCTTGGAGAGGGTTTGTGTTGTAATGAGCACTGGGTACTATATAAGACTGATGAATAACAGAACTGTAACCCTGAAACAAATAATACATTATATGTTAATTAATTGCATTGAAATTTTAAACAAAGAGCTAAGAAAATTGAATAAGCAGAAATTTTCTAAAAGTCACATTTGTAAAAATGTTGATTAATTTCTGATCATACAGTTTGTTATTGAAAGTTATTAATATAATTTAATTTTGTTTTCCATTCATTTTGGGTGGAAAATCAAAGTAGTGTATACTTTCCTTGCCTGGGGAAAGGGTCTGGTGGCAATTCAACTCATTTAATAATATTTTCTTTTCTATTAAAAAGCAGTCATTGTCTTTACATGGAATCTTTAGATATGATCTGCTCTGATAGTTTGCATTAAACGATGAAGACAGGAAATCAAAGTGTTGAAACAGACTTTATACTTTCTGGTCTTTTCCAGTATGGTCTCGTGGACACTTTCCTCTTTGTTGCCATTGTAATCCTCTATGCAGTGGCTCTGATGGGGAATATCATACTGATCCTTCTCATTCAACTGGACACCAGACTCCACACTCCAATGTATTTTCTACTCAGTCAGCTCTCCTTCATGGATATAATGAACATTTCCACCACAGTGCCCAAGATGACCACCAACTTTCTGTCAAATAGTAAGACCATTACATTTTTAGGCTGTGTGATTCAAGCCTTTTTGTTCATGGTCCTTGGTGGAACTGAAGCCCTTCTCCTTGGTTTCATGTCTTATGATCGATATGTAGCCATCTGTTATCCTTTACACTATCCTATACTCATGAGCAAGAAGATCTGTTGGTTCATGGTCACATGTGCATGGATGAGTGGTTCTATCATTGCTTTAGGACATACATTGTATATATTTCATCTTCCATTTTGTAGATCATGGGTCATCAACCACTTTTTCTGTGAACTTCCATCTCTATTACAACTGGTGTGTCAGGACACTTCCACATATGAGTACACGGTCCTTCTGAGTGGGCTTATAATCCTGCTTCTGCCATTCATGACTATTCTAGCATCCTGTGCACGTGTACTTTTTGTGGTTTTTCAGATGAGCTCAGGTAAAGGACAGACAAGAGCTGTTTCCACTTGCTCCTCTCACCTGATTGTGGCAAGCCTATTCTATGTGACTGGTCTCTCCACCTACACAACGCCACACTCCTTGCATTCTCCAGAGCAAGATAAGGCAGTGGCAGTGTTTTACACCATCATCACACCTCTTCTGAACCCATTTATCTACAGCCTGAGGAATAAGGAGGTTATGGGGGCCTTGAGAAGACTGTTAGCATAATGGATATTTGTTTATGAAATGTCATTTTGGGAACCCCTTATTGATTGAGATTGAATGACATAGATCACTTTGCTTAGAATACTGTTCTGGAACATGTAAACCCTGAGAAATATTTACAAAATAATAAATTGATAAATATGTTGATTCCTGCTAGCTTCAGAATGGCTTAATCATATGTATTGAAACTGGATGGATTTCCAATCTGAAAACTGGAAAAATGGTCTTATTGTTAACATTGTCCATTTTCTGAAAACATAGATTTCATCCTTGTCAATGCAACGTTTGCATCTCAGAGAAAATATTTTGCAATGTCCTCCATAATATCTGAAATGCAATGAAAAGTAAATACAACCTATTCAAACATATACATTAAAATGATCTTTGCAAAAAGAAAAAAAATTATATATATATATATATATATATATATAAAATCTTCTGTAGATCAGAGTACTTAATTCACTCATTCATGTGTACACAGAACAACTGATTTATTGCCCTAACTATGTGTGCGTAACTGTTACAGGAATTGGTAGTATGGAAGTAAAGAAAGTAAGAACCAACAGAAGTCTTTGAACTCATCAAGTTTGCATTTCAATACAGAAAAATATATAAAATTAATACAATATACATGAATAATTTAGATTATGTCAAATGTAGTAATTAATAGAAAAAATGCTGGGTATGGGAAAGGTTAAACCAGAGAGTTTTGTAATTTTAAATAAAATATTCCAATAGGGGCAATTATGAGAGTGATACTTGGTAAAAATTTAACTGAGATAAAAAAATAATTCAAATGGATATGTCAGAAAGAATGTTCTTGACATAGGAAAGAGTAAATGAAAAACTTTTGAAGAGGAAACATGACTGACAAGACAAAGAAAATAAAGGACGGAATTGGTGGGCTCTAGGAAATGAGTAGTAATAGAGCGTACATTTTAAATGTGAGGTTGACCATTGTAAGGCGTTTGGTTTTTAATCCAAGAAAACTGGCAATCATTGCTATGCTTGCAAAGACAATTGAAATGTGCAATTAGGAGACCATTGCAGTAGTGCAGTTTTTACAAGATACTGCCTTGGAGAAAAGTGCTAATGGTAGAGAAGAAAGAAGTGTTCAATCTCTGGAGATTAATTGAAAGCATACATTTATTTGAGGCTTGTGGACAGATATGATGGGAAATGTGAGGTAATCAAAAAAGAAGGAATCAGACTAAGATCTTGCAGTAAAAACTGGAAGTAAGAAATCATCATTGTTACTTTTGAGGAAAATCATAGAATGAGCATTCCGTCATCCAATTCCTTTGTGCCCCTTCACTATTTGTACCTCCTCTCTACAACAGTCATTATTCTGACTCCCATCAACATTGAGTGGAAACTCATATTAACAGAATCCAACAAACAATCCTGTTGTGCATCTGGCTTCTTTTTCTCAATGTTTATGAGTTTCAACCTTAATAATGCAAGCAATAATGCTATTGTTTTTATTGCTGACTAGCATTCCACTGTATAATGAAATTAATATTCCATTGGATTGTTTGATATTTTCAGCTATTGTGAATAAAAATGCTATAACCTTCCCTATACAAAAGTTTTCTTGTGGGCATATGCACGCATTATTTTTTTCAGTATACACTAAGGAAAATATGGTTTAGTCATAGATAAGGTGCATACTTAACTTTAATAAAGCAATTAAGTTTGGGTATTAATATCAAATATTCCAAAGAGGGATACTTAAAAACCTAATGTTTGTGTAAATACCTCACAGTGCAATGGCTGGCTAATGGGGAAGTTCTATGTTTAACTTTTTGAGGAACCACCATACTGTTCTCGAGTGGTTGCACCAGTTTTCATTCCCACCAACAGTGTAAAAGTGTTCCCCTTTCTCTATGTCCTCACCAACACCTATCGTTTCCTGTGTTGGAAATTTTAGCCATTTTGACTGGTGTGAGGTGATTGTAGCAATTTGAAAATAGAAGTTTCAATAACTTCTTGTTAACTCATTGATTTGTATTGCTCTGATAATGAGTGATGTTCAGTATATTTTCATGTGTCTGTTAGCCCTTTGTATGTCTTCTTTGGAAACATGTCTAGTAATATCTTCTGCCCCATTTTTAACTGGATTATTCATATTCCATGTGTTGGTTTTTATATGCTATGTGTGTAGTTTGAATATTAACCCATTATTGGGTGTGTCATTTGAAACTATCTTCTCCCATTGTGTAGTTTGCCTTTTAATTTTGTTCATTGTTTCCTTCACTTAAAAAAGCTGTTCATTTTCATGAAATCCCCATGGTTTATTTTGCTTTCACTTCCCTTGCCTCTAGAGATAAATCTAGCAAGAAGTTGCTTTGACCAATGTCAAAGAAGTTACTGCCTGTGTTCTTCTCTAGGACTTTTATGGTTTCTTGTCTCACATTTAGGTCTCATCTATTTTAAATTTATTTTTATGTATTGTATAAGAGGTGGTCCCTTTTCATTCTTGTGCATGTTGTTGTCCATTTCTCCTGACATCATTTTTGAAGAGACTGTATTTTTTCCATTAGATATTCTTCCCGCTTTGTCGAAGATCAGTTCACCAAATACTTGTGGCTCCATTTCTGGGATTTCTATTCTGTACCATTCATCTATGTGTCTGTTTTTGTGCCAGTACCCTACTGCCTTGATGATTACAGCTTTATAATATAACTTGAAGTCTGGAACCGTTATGCCTCCAGCTTTGCTTTTATTCCTCAATGTTGCTTTGCCTATTCAAGGTCTTTGTGGTTCCATACCAATTTCAGGATTGTGTGTTCTAGTTCTGTGAAAAATGCTGGTAATATTTTGATGGGGACTGCATTACATATGTAGATTGTTTTAAGTAGTATATACATGTTAACCATATTTTTTATTCCAATCCATGGAAGCATGAAATATTTTGAGTCATCTTCAGTTACTTTCATCAGTGTTTTATAATTTTCAGAGTACTGATCTTTTACTTCTTTGGTGATGTTTATTCCTAGGTGTCTTATGGTATTTGGTGACATTGTAAATGGGATTTATTCCTAGATCTATCTCTCTCTCTCAACTACTTCATTGTTGGTGTATCAGAATACACTGATTTTGTAACCTGAAACTTTACTGAACCTGTTTATCAGTTCTAGAATTTTTTTGGTGGAGCCTTTTGGATTTTCCACATAGTGTCATGTCATTTGCAAATACTGAACATTAGATTTCTTCCTTACCAATTTGGATGTATTTTATTTGTTTTTGTTGTGTGATTGCTGAGGCCAGGCCTTCCAATACTATGTTAAATAACAGTGTTGATGGTGGACATCCATGTCTTGCTCCTGATCAGAGAGGAAAACCTCTCAGTTTTTCCCCATTGAAGATGATATCAGCTGTGGGCTTTTCATATATAGCCTTTATTATGTTGAAGTACGATCCTTGGAGACCTACTTTGTTGAGGGTTTTTTATCATGAATGAATATTGCACTTTTTCAAATGCTTCTTCTGCATCTATTGGGATGATCATATGATTCTTATCTTTTTTTTTAAATTAATGTGGTGTATCTCATTGACTGAATTGTGAATATTGAATCACCCTGTGACAAACAAACTAATCCCACATGATCAGGATAAACAATTCTTTAATGTACTGTCAGATTCAATTTGCTAGAATTTTCTGAGAATTTTTGCATCCATATTTGTCAAGGATGTTGGCCTGTAGTTCTCTTTGGTGGAATCGTCCTCTGATTTTGGAATCATAGTAATTCTGGCCTTGAAGAAAGAGCTTGGAATTTTTTCCTTCCATTTCTATTTTTTGGAAAAGTGTGAAAATAATATATATTATCTCTTCTTAAAATGTTTGGTAGAATTTCCCTGGGAAGGCATCTCACCATGGAGTTTTGTTTGCTGGGAATTTTTTTTTTTATTACTGATTCAATTTCATTGCATTACAGACCAAATACATTTCTAGGAATTTATCCATTTGTTCCATTTATCTATGTATGTTGGCATAATCTTTTTTACAATATTCTCCTATAATTGTTTGTATTTCTATGGTGTTCGTTGTTATTTCTTGCGTCTCATTTGTGATTTTATGTATTTGGGTCTTTCTCTTTTTGACAAGTCCGGTGGGGATTTATTCATTTTCTTAATTTTTTCAAAGAACAACCTCCTGGTTTCATTTATCTGTTCTATTGTGTTTGTTTTTGTTTTGTTTTTTAGTTTCTATACCATTTTTTTTATTATGCTATATTAGTCGCCATACAGTACATCATTATTTTTCGATGTAGTGTTCCATGATTCATTGTTTGCGTATAACACCCAGTGCTCCATGCAACATGTGCCCTCCTTAATACCCATCACCGGCCTATCCAATCCCCTACCCCCCTCCCCTCTGAAGCCCTCAGTTTGTTTCCCAGAGTCCATAGTATACCATTCTTTTTTTGTTCTAGTCATTAGTATTTCCCTTTTTATGCTGGCTTTAGGCTTCGTTTGTTGTTCTTTTCTAGTTTCTTTAGATGCAAGGTTAGGTTATTTGAGATCTTTCTTGCTTCCTGGGGTAGAGTTGTATTGTTATATACTTCCCTCTTTGGACCACTTTTGATACATTCCAATGGTTTTTGACCATCATTTTTTCATTTTTATTTTTTCCATGTGCTTTTTAGTTTCTTTTTTAATTTCCTGGTTGACCCATTCATTTTTAGTAAGATGTTCATTAACCCCTATGTATTGTGGCCTTTCTATTTTTTATTCCTTGTGTATGACTTCAAATTTCATAGAGTTGTGGTAAATATATATACATGGTATGATCACAATCTCTTTGTACCTGTTAAGACCTGATTTGTGACCTAGTATGTGATCTTTTCTGGAGAATGTCCCATGTGCACTTGAAAAGAATGTGTATTCTGCTGTTGTGGAATGAAAGTTTCTGAATATATCTGTTACATCTATCTGGCCTAGTTTGTCATCCAAAGCCATTATTTCCTTGTTGATTTTCTGCTTAGATCTATCCATTGATATTAGTGGGGTAAGCAAGTCCCATACTATTATTTTATTAATGTCAATGATTTCCTTTATGTCTGTTAATTGTTTTATATATTTGTGTGCTCCCAAGCTGAGGGCATAGATATTTATAATTGTAGGATCTTGTTAGATAGTCTGCTTTATTATGATATAGTGCCCTTCTTCAGCTCTTGTTACAGTCTTTGTTTTAATATCTAGTTTGTCTGATGTAAGTATTGATATTCAGTCTTTTTTTTTTTTAATGTCCATTTGCATGACAGTTCTCTCCCCTGCCATACTTCCATTCCGAAGTTGATTTTAGGTCCAAAATGAGTCCCTTGTAGGCTAAATATAGGTGCATCTCATTTTGTTGTTGTTGTTGTTGTTGTTGTTGTGTTGTGTTTTTGTTTTTTGGTTTTTTTTTAATCCATTTTGAAATCCTGTGTGTTTTGATTGGAGTGCTTAGTCATTTTAAATTCAGAGTAATTTTTGATAGATATATATTTCATATTATTTTACTACTTGTTTTGTTTTTGTTTCTGGAGATTTTCTCTGTTACTTTCTAGTCTTTGCCACTTTTGGTCTTTCCTTCCCACTCAAAGTTTCTTCCCCTTTAGTATTTCTTGCAGGGCTGGTTTAGTGGTCACAAACTCTTAGTTTTTGGTCCTCAGGGAATCTCTATCTCTCCTATTCTGACTGATAGCTTTAGTGGCGAGAATATTCCTGGCTGCAGATTTTTTTCTCATACAGCACATTAAATGGATTAAGCCAGTCTCTTCTGGCCTGTTAAGTTTCTGTAGAAAAATCTGCAACTATCCTGATTGGTGTTCCCTTGTAAGTTAGGAACTTCTGTCTTCTTTCTTTTAGGATTTTTTCTTTAAATCTATATTTTTCAAATTTAACTACAATGTGTCTTAATGTTGGCCTGCTTTTACTGATTTTGTTGGGAGTTCTCTGTGCTCCTGGATTTGGGTGTATCTTTCCTTCACCAGATTAAGGAAGTTTTCAACTATTAGTTCCTCAAGTACTCCTGCCCTCTTTTCTCTTCCTCTGGGATGCCTATGATACAAATGTTGTTATGCTTTATGGAATCACTGAGTTCCCTCAGTCTACCCTCATGATTCTTCATTCTCTTTCATTCATTTTCATTATTTTCCATAATCCTATCTACTTTTTTTTATTATATTATGTTAGTCACCATGCAGTACATCCCTAGTTTTTTATGTAAAGTTCCATGATTCATTACTTGCGTATAACATCCAGTGCACCTTGCATAACGTGCCCTCCTTAATACCCATCACCAGCCTATCCCATCACCCTCCCAAAGCCCTCAGTTTGTTTCCCAGAGTACATAGTTTCTCGTGGTTCATTCCCCCTTCCGTTTACCCCTCCCTTTATTCTTCCCTTTCTTCTCCTACCAATCTTCCTACTTCTTCTGTTCCATAAATGAGTAAAACCATATGATAATTCTGTTTCTCTGTTTGACATATTTCACTTAGCATTATCTCCTCCAGTTCCGTCCATGTTGCAGCAAGTGTTGAGAAATCATTCTTTTGATAGATGTGTAATATTCTATTATATATATGGACCACATCTTCTTAATCCAGTCATCTGTTGAAGGACATCTCGGCTCCTTCCACCATTTAGCTATTGTGGACAATGCTGCTATGAACATTGGGGTGCATAAGGCCTTTCTCTTCACTACGCTGTATCTTTGAGGTAAATACCCAGTACTGCAGTTGCTGGATCACAGAGTAGCTCAAATTTTAACTTTTTCAGGGACCTCCACACTGTTTTCCAAAGTGGCTATACCAACTTGCATTCCCAAGAACAATGTAAGAGGGATCCCCTTTCTCCACATCCTCTCCTAAAATTGTTGTTTCTTTCCTTGTCAATTTTTGCCATTCTAACTGGCATAATGTGGTATCTCAGTGTGGTTTTGATTTGAATTTCCCTGATGACTAATGATTTTGAACATTTTTTTCATGTGTCTGTTAGCCATTTGTATGTCTTCGTTGGAAAAGTGTCTGTTCATATCTTCTGCCCATTTTTTGATTTGTTTATTTGTTTCTCGTGTATTGAGTTTGAGAAGTTCTTTGTAGATCTTGGATACCAGTCTTTTTTCTGTAGTATCATTTACAAATATATTCTCCAATTCCATGGGCTGCCTCTTAGTTTTTTTGACTGTTTCCTTGGCTGTGCAGAAGCTTTTATTTTGATGAACTCCCACAAGTTTATTTTTTCTTTTGTATCTCTTGCCTTTGGATATGTGTCACATCGAGGTCTCTCATCCATAGAGTTTATCTTTGTGAGTAGTGTGAGAGAGTGATCAAGTTTCATTCTTTTGCATGTAGCTGTCCAATTTCCCCAGCCCCATTTATTGAAGAGACTGTCTTTTCCACTAGTTGTTTTTTCCTGTTTTGCGAAAGATTAGTTGCCCAAAGAGCTGAAGGTCCATTTCTGGGTTCTCTATTCTGTTTCATTGGTCTAAGTGTCTGTTTCTGTGCCAGTACCATGCTGTCTTTGTGATCACAGCTTTGTAGTATAGCTTGAAATCTGGCAACGTGATGCCCACAGCTTTGTTTTTCCTTTTCAACAATTCCTTGGCAATTCAGGGCCTTTTCTAGTTCCACTCAAATTGAAGGGCTGTTTGTTCCAGTTCTTTTAAAAATCTCATTGATATTTTGCTCGGGAATGCATTGAAAGTGTAGATTGCTCTGGGTAGCATGGACATTTTAACTATGGTAATTCTTCCAATCGATGAGCATGGAATATTTTTCCATCTTTTTGTGTCTTCTTCAATGTCTTTCAAGAGTGATTTCTGGTTTCTAGAATATAAATCCTTTACATTTCTGGTTAAGTTAATTCCAAGGTAATGTATGATTTTTGCTGCTATTGTAAATGGAATGGGTTCCCTGATTTCTCTTTCTTCAGTCTCTTTGTTCATGTATAGAAATGCAACTGATTTCTTAGCATTGATTTTGTATCCCGCCACATTACTGAATTGCTCTATAACCTCTAGTAGTTTGGGGGTGGATTCTTTTGGATTTTCCATATAGAGTATCATGTCATCTGTGAAGAGAGATAGTTTGACTTCTTCTTTGCTGATTTGGATACATTTTATCCCTTTTTGTTGTCTGATTGCTGTTGCAAGGACTTCTAGTACTATGTTGAATAATAATGGCGAGAGTGGGCATCCTTGTCGTGTTCCTGATCTTAAGGGAAAGGCTTTCAGCCTTTCCCCATTGAGAATGATATTCACTACAAGCTTTTCATAGATGGTTTTTATGAAATTGAGGAATGTGCCCTCTATCACTATACTCTGAAGTGTTTTAGTCAGGACAGGATACTGTATTGTGTCAAATGCTTTCTCTGCATCAGTTGAGATGAATATATGGTTCTTGACTCTTTTCTTGTTGATATGATGTATCATACTGATCGATTTGCAAATGTTGAACCACTCTTTCATCGGAGGGATGAATCCCACTTGGTCAAGATGGATAGTCCTTTTAATGTACTGTTGGATCCTATTAGCTAGGTTTTTGTTGAGAATTTTGGCATCCATATTCATCAGGGAAAGGGGTCTGTAATTCTCCTTTTTGATGGGGTCTTTGCCTGGTTTAGTGGTCAAGGTAATACTGGCCTCATAGAATGAGTTTGTTAGTTTCCTTCTGTGTCTATTTTTTTAAAGAGCTTCAGGAGAATAGGTATTATTTTTTCTTTGAATGTTTGGTAGAATTTCCGAGGGAATCCATTAGGCCCTGGAATCTTGTTTTTCAGGAGGATTTTGATCACTACTTCAATCTCTTCATAATTAATCAGTCTGTTTAAAAAATCAATTTCTTCCTGTTTCAGTCTTGGTAGTTTATAGGTTTCCAGGAAGACATCTATTACTTCCAGGTTGTTTAATTTATTGGCATAAAGCTGTTGATAAAAGTTTCTAATGATCCTTCCTATTTCATTATTGTTGGTTGTGACCTCTACCTTTTCATTCATAATTTTCTTAATTTGGGTCGTTTCTCTCTTCTTTTGAATAAGGCTTGCCAGTGGCTTATCAATCTTATTTATTCTTTCAATGAGCCAGGTTCTAGTTCTGTTGATCTGCTCTACTGTGCTCCTGGTTTCTAATTCATTGATCTCTGCTTTAATCTTGATCAATTGCTTTCTCATGCATGTATTAGGCCTATTCTTCTGTTTCTGTCCCATCTTCTTGAGGTGAGAATATAAAAACTGCATCTTAGATTTTTCTACTCTTTTGAGTGAGGCTTGGATGGCTATGTATTTTCCCCTTAGGACTGCCTTTGCAGTGTCCCATAGGTTTTGGATGATTGTGTTTTCATTCTCATTGGTCTCCACAAATTGTTTTAATTGATTTTTGATTTCCTGGTTTATTGAATCTTTCTTGAGAAGGATGGTTCTTAGTCTCCAAGTGTTCGAGTTTCTTCCAAATTTTTCCTTGTGATTGAGATCCAATTTAAAAGCATTGTGGTCTGAGAATATGCAGGGAATAATTTCAATGTTTGGTATCAGTTCAGACCTGTTTTGTGACCCAGCATATAGTCTATTCTGGAGAACATTCCATGTGCATTCGAAAATAATGAGTATTCTGTTGTTCGGGGGTGTAGTGTTCTATAGCGTTCTTTTGAGGTCCATTGGCATAAAAAATGGTTTTCCATCCCTTCACTTTCAGTTTGGATGTATCTTTACATTCAGAATGAGTCTCTTTTAGACAGCAAATGGATGGGTCATGTCTTTTTATACAATCTGCAAACCTGTGGTGTTTTATGGGAGCATTTAGGCCATTCCCATTGAGAGTGATTATTGAGAGATATGATTTTAATGATGTCATGTTACCTGTAAAGTCTTTGTTTCTATAGATTGTAACTTTCTGTTCTGTAACACTCTTGGGGCCTTTTGACTTTTATAGAACCCCCCTTAATATTTCCTGTAGGGCTGGTTTCGTGGTTATGAAATTGGTTAGTGACTGGCGATTCTGGAAGGTCCTTATCTCTCCATCAATTCAGAATGACAGCCTTGCTGGATAAAGGATTCTTGGATGCATGTTGTTCTCTGAAAGAGCTTTAAAAATGCCCCCCAACCCTTTCTCTCATTCCAGGTCTGTGTAGACAGGTCCGACGTAATCCTGATAATTTTGCCTTGGTATGGGAGAAATTTTTTTGCCCTGGCCGCTTTCAATACTGTATCCTTGGATCTAATATTTGTGAATTGCACTATGACGTGACATGGCGTAGGTTTGTCATGGTGAATTTAGGAGGGGTCCTCTCTGCCTCTTGGACACGGATGCTTGTTTCCTTTACTAGATTAGGGAAGTTTTCAGCTACACTTTGTTCAAATATCTCCTCTAGACGTCTTTCTTTCTCCACCCCCTCGGGGATGCCAATGATTCTGACAGTAGAATATTTCATTCAGTCATTAATCTCCCGTAACCTACATTCTTGAGATTGGATTTTTTTTTTTTGAGCCAATTTTCGGTTTTAGCTTTCTTGTTTACCATCCCATCCTCCAATTTGCTGATTCGTTCTTTTGCCTCATTTACCCTGGCCGTCAGAGCATCTTATTTTGACTGCATTTGATTCATAGCATTTTTAATCTGTGCCAGATTCACTCTCATTTCTGCCCTTAGAGATTCTATATTCTTGTTAATATTTTCGTTAATATTTTTCAAGTCTACACATCATCTTGACCATTGTTACTCTGAACTCCATTTCTGATAATTTGGTTATATCCATATCCATCAGTTCTGTGGCAGAGGCCACAGACTCATTGTCTTTTCTTTGCTGGGGGGGGATTTCTCCTTCTCGTCATTCTGATGAAGAGAGTTTGCGGGGTTGTTCAGAGCCCAAATTATTGACCAGGACCCAGGCAGTGTGCTCTTGATTTATAGGGACTTTAGGGATGTGGGCTTCTTGATTTTTCAGCCTGCCTTCTGGGGGAGGGGCCTGCCATGCTGATACTCAGGCCACACTGTTTTGGTAGAGTCTCCCTGTCCCCTGCGAGGGAGGATGATATTGGCACAATGTGAGGAGGTGTTTCTGGGCTTTTGTTCTCTGGCGGCTTTCCCTGGTGGTTTGCTGTGTCTCTTCTGAGATTCTGAGCAGCAGTGGCCAAATCCTAGCCTCTGTCTCAGAACAGAGAGATTGCAGTCTGCTCTCCACTGAGCTCTCTTGGCCACTTTAACTCTGTTTCTGTCAGTGCTGCTAAAAACCCTTCAGCATCCTGGGATGTGTGACTCACAGCCAGTGTCCCAGCCCTCACTTCCAGGGCTGGCACGTCTCTGTCCTTTGTGCTTCTAACACCGCCAGCCACCCCCAGTTCTCTTGCGTGCTCCCGAGTTTGTTGTTTCAGTATAGTTCGCCTTCGTTCTGGAGGGCTGCGCGCTCCGGACCTCACGGTTTCAGTCTAGTTTGAGTGAGCGCTCCAGAGCTTGGGTTTTCAGTCTGGACACATGCGCGTTCCCGGGCTCACAGTCTCAGTCTGCTTGCTCTCTTGCAGGTGCTGGTCTGCGAGTCTGGTGTGCTTCCCAGTGCAAGTGGCCACCACCTCCCTGCGCCTGTGTGTTGGCTCCCTCCCCCTTCCGTTTATCTTCCAATACCTGTGCGTGGATTCACGGCTCCCCTTTTCATACCTCAATATTCAGCGCTGGAGATGTTTTTTTTTTGTAGATATCCAGATGTATCTTCCTATGTCTCAGGCTGATTCCGTGGATTTTCAGGATGGTCTGGTAGATATCCAGCTTGACTCAGGACCAGCTGAGAAAGAGTCTCCTACTCCTCCGCCATCCTTTCTCCTCCTTGCAGAAAGTGGTCGCTTTTCTGTTCATAGAGTTTCTTTTACTCTTTTCTTCATTCTCCAGTTGTGTTCATAGGTATTCAGAATGGTTTGGTACATCTCTAGCAGAATTCCTGGGACCAGATGAACTTTAGGTCTCCTGCTCCTCTGCCATCTTGGCACGCCCTCCAAATACATATCATTAAAAGGACATATGTAACTATATACTGTAATGTGGACCAGAATACATAATTCACTCACACATGCATTTATTCAACAACAGATTTGATATTTTAACTATGTGTGATACTGCTACATGCTTTGGAGATATAAGAGCAAATAATGATAAGGATTAAAAGAAATCTCTGAACATATTACATTTGCATTTCAATGTGGGGAGATATAAAATTAATAAAATAAATATTATAAAACAATATTTAAATAGGAATAATTAATGGGAAAATAGTTGGAGTTTGGGATAGGGAAGCCAGACAATTTTGTAATTTTACATAAAACGTTCCATGAAGGGACAACTGTGAGAGGAATATTTGGTCAAAAATTTAACTGAGATCAGTAAATAATTCAATGGATGTCATAAACAATGTTCTGGGCATAGGAAGAAGTAAATGTAACTTTCTTGAAAATGGAATATAGCAGGTCAAAGAAAATCGAGGAGTAAACTGGTGGATTGTAGGTAATGAGTGGAGTTAATGGAGCCAGAATTTGAAATGTAAGGTTCACTGTTGTAACAAGGTTTGTTTTTAATCCAAGAAAACTAGTAACCATTGCTGTGCTCGCAGAGAGGATTGAAATGGACAATTAGGAGAGCATTGCATTGGTGCAGTTGTTACAAGTTACCGCCTTGGAGAAAAGTAGTAATGGTGGAGAATCATGAAGTGACCAGTATCCAGAGATTTGTGGAGAGCACATTTTTGTAGCTGCTGTTTTGATATGGTATAAAATGTGAGGAAATCATGAAAAACAGAGAATTGATTTAAGATCTTGGGAAAAAAGCTTCAAGTAAGAATCATCATTATTACTGTTGAGGAAAACCATAGAGCATTATTTCTATTATTCAATTTCTTTGTGCCTCTTTATTATTAGCACTCAACTCTATTATGGTCATCATTCTGACTTCCATCAACACTGAGAGGAAGCTCTTACTAATAGAATAAAAAAGTTCTTTTTGTGTATCTGATTTATTTTGCTTAATGTTTATAGATGCAACCTCAATAATACAAGCAATGATATTATTATTTTTATAGATGCCTAGCATTGCATTGTATGCATATATCACTATTGCTTTCATTGGACGTTTTCATACTTTCAGCTATTAAAAATAAAAATGCTATAACCGTCTCTATATAAAACTTTTCTTATGGGCATATGCACTGAATTCTCTTAGTGTATAACTAAGAATACAATTGTTTGGTCATACATAAAGTACATGCTTAACTTTAATAAGACAATTAAATTATGGTGTTGATATCAAACATTCCAATGAGGAATGTATTAAAACATCCTAGTGTTTATCCGTTGGTGTATTTAATGTAATGGATTGGTGCTACATTTAAAATCTATTTGTGATGACCACTGTGTGTTGCATGGAAGTGTTTAATCACTACATTGTACACCTGAAATTAATATTACACTGTATGTTATCTGACTGGATTTTTTTAAAAAGATTTTATTTATTTATTTGAAAGAGAGAGAGAGCAGGAGTTGGAAGAGGGGGATGAGTGAGAGGGAGAAGCAGACTTCCAGCTTTTCAGGGAGCCTGATGCTGGGCTCCATTCCAAGACCCTGAGATCATGACCTGAGCTGAAGGCAGACATTTAACCAACTGAGCCACCCAGGTGCCCCACCTAACTGGAATTTAAATACAAACTTAAGAAAATATACAAAAGGAAATATACCAAAATATTTTTTTTTTCATATATGTTATAGACCTACTGATATTGATGTGTCCATTTCCCATGATTTTCATAACATTTTTTTTTTGTCTTAGGGGCACTCATTCTTAATTCAAAATAAGTTTCATTATTTGGTCCATGTGTATCTTTCTTTATTTAGCTTACTTGTTTTTAATATTTAGTGCATCTGTAAGCCTACCAACAAACCAAGAATTAAAACAGTAAAATTGTTAGAGCTCTTCAGAGCTTCTATCCTTTTCTCATGCCTCCTCAATTGTTCTGAATTTCTAGACTATCATTGCCTTGCTATATTATTGCATTGCCAAAATATATTTGTGGAAAATAATATAATGCTATATAAAATTATAGAACCAACAATATTTTGAATATTAAAAAAATGTCCTATGCTATAGGTCATTTGTTTTAGAACGTTTATTCTCTTGACATTATTTCACTATATTATTATAGCTGAATGTAACTTTTGGACATATATTTTACTGTTAGATAAAATTCTCTTTTGTAAACTTTTTCAAATACCTGTTTCTATTTTTTTGATGGATGATAAGCAATTTTCAATTTTATGTATTATTTATGTTTCCTTTATTAATATTAATGTATATGTCCCTGTTTCCCATGGTCAAAACCTTTTATTAGGTATGTATATATGACAGGAATTGCTGGATAATGGGATATGAAAATGGTTGTTGTTTTGGAATTATGTCAAGTGGTTTCTAAAATTGTAGAAATAATTTACATTTGTAAGAGAAATGTAAATTATCCTGATAATCAACATCTCAACCATTCAGATTGATTGATTAAGACATTTTAATTTTCAACAGTTGAATGAATCTAAATACTAATTTTGAATGGTTTCCTTGTTTGAAATTGTATACATGTGAACTATGTGTGTATTATATAAAATGGTTATTGACATTACTTGCACATCTAAATTACACTCAGTGTAAAGCAGAAAAAATAAATAAATTTGTGTAGGGGAAGATAAATATATTCTTTCACTCTTCTAAATTATCAGCTGAGGTCCGTGTAACAAAAAACAGATTGACAAAAGAAAACATATACAAATATTTGATAAGCATTTTACAGAGCACAGGAGCTGTCATAAGAAAATGAAGAAGTACAGATGCAGTTAAACCTCAATGATTTTATATTAGGAGTGGTGAAGTGTGAAGACTCATGGGAAATGTGATATAAGACAAAAACGTGTATGAACTTCATTTAGAAAACTGGGGGGGAAACCAGCAGGTTTAGATTGCTCTCAATGTCCTTCAGTCTTGAGTATCTTTTGATCATTGCTTTAAATTCCCTATTAAGCTGGAGAATAGACACATGAAAAGGTGCTCAATCACTCATCTTCAGGGAAATACAAATCAGAACTACAATGACATATTACCTTGCACCAGTCAGAATGGTTAAAATCAACAACACAGGAAATAGCAGATGTTGGTTTGGATGCAGAAAGAAGGAACCCTCTTACACTGTTGGTTGGAATGCAAACTGGTGCAATCACTCTAGAAAACAGTATTTAGGTTCCTCAAAAATTAAAAAAAAATAGAATTAACCTACAATCCAGCAATACTATGTATTTATAATATGCCAATGTCAATTCAAATTTCCTGTGGAATTTTACCTAAATCAGGGCACTGACTATGGATATTGGAGGAAGAGGAGGAGGATGGTTGGTAGGGAATTTCTTACTTTTTGGAGAAACAAGATTGAAGATGTCTTTTGAGTGGTTCTAAAATAAACACTCACTTTTGCACTTTTCCTTCATCTATCAAGTAAAACAATGTTATTTATGTACTTAAAATGCATCATAGGTGACATAGTCTAAAATGAGTACTTTAACTTTATGGAAAAGTTTAAACAGCATTTAATGTAAGTGATACTTACATTACAATAGCAGGGTATTATCTTTTGGAATCAGAGGAAAGAGAAAAACTGATTAGATAGCTTTGTATATGTTAAACAAAAGTCCTAAGAATTATGTCTTTACTGAAAAGAAAAATATATATTACTTATACATGTAATAACATTTATTTGTATTTATATAATAAATATGTATAAATTTATATAAATACATATGTATAAGTTATATATACATATACATATATATTTATACATACACTAATATTCTACATTATATACTACATATATAGTATATGCTATTTTGATGGAAATTTAAACTATATTTAATACTGCAGGATTTCATGGGCAATCAAGTGTGGGTGATATGTCTGATGATCAAAGACAAGTGAGAGCTAAAGGAAGGCAAATGGCTCAATAACCACACTCTCCCTGAAAGTTGTATTGTATGTATAGGTTCAGATTATCCCCAGAACATCCATATACCAGTCTCTGAAATAATAAAAGAACTATATTTAGAGAAGATTTTATCATTAAATTTTGAAGAGAATAAGGGTGAGGTATAGTCTAGATCTTTTACTTGTCTGAGGGAGATGGTATGGGGGCATATGCTGATTCAGAAATTTAGTGAGACAGTCAGTATACTGAAAGCCAAGTAAGATATACAACCACAACTGCTGATATGTTTCCATTTTAGATTATGTCATTTTTGTCAATTAAGCATACAACATTTTTGAATGGGTTATGATCAATAGGCAATAATATTGTGTATGAGTATTTGTGAGTCTGTTATGTGTATAAAATCTATAAATGTCTAGCTTTCATAACTCCTTTTTGGGTACATTCATGTATATGTATATATCAATAATTACTTTGAATATAAATGGACTAACTGCTCCAATCAAAATATATAATATGTCAGAATGGATAAAAAACAAAAGCCATTTATATGCTGCCTATAAGAGACTCATTTTAACCCTAAAGATACATATAGATTGAAAAGGAGGGTATGCAGAAACATCTACCATGCAAATGGATGTCAAAAAGAAAGCTGTAGTAGCAATACTTATACTGGACAAAATTGGTTTTAAAACAAAGATTGTAACAAGATACAAAAAGGACACAATATAATAATAAAGGTGATAATCCAACAATGAAATATAATAATTGTAAATATTTATGCACCCAAAGCGACAGCACCCGAATACATAAAACAGTTAATAACAAACATTAAGGAACTAATCATGGTAATACAATGATAGTAGAGGACTTTTAAATTCCAATTACATCAGTGGACAGATCATCCAAAGAGAAAATCAACAAGGTGGGGCTACTGGGTGGCCCAGTCAGTTAAGTGTCATACTCTTGATTTAAGTGCAGGTCATGATCTCAGGGTTCTGAGATGGAACCTCATGCCAGTCTCTGCACTGGGCATGGAGCCTGATTAAGTTTCCTTCTCTCCCTCTTCCTCTGCCTCTCACCCCACTATAAAAAAATACACAAATAAATAACAATGGCTTTAAATGAACCCCGGGCCAGATGATTTTAACAGAATTATTCAGAACAGTGCCAAAACAGCAGAATATGAATCTTTTCTGACCCCATGCTGTGAAACTAGAAATCAACCACAAGGGGGAAAAAAAGAAAAAGCTCTGGAGAGATAAAAAATATATTTTAGTTAAATAGCATGGTACTAAACAATGAATGGTTCAACCAATAATAAAAGAAAAAATTAAAAAGTACATGGAAACGAAGGAACATGAAGACAATACAGTTCAAAATCTCTAAGATACATCAGCAAAAGCTGTTCTAAGAGGGCAGGTTTTAGCAATACAGGCCTAACTCAATAGGGAAGAAAAATCTAAAACAATGTAACCTTGCACCTAAAAGAGCTAGGAAAATAATTCAAACAATCCCAAAACTACAAGAAGGATGAAAATAATAAAGATGAAAGCAGAAATAAATGATATAGAAAATGAATAAACAGTAGAAAAGATCAATGAAACCAGGAGCTGGTTCTTTAAAAAGATCAAGTAAATTAATAAAGCTCTATGGGTGCTTGGGTGTCTCAGTCAGTTAAGCATCTGGATCTTGATTTTGGCTCATGTCATCATCCCGGGGTCGTGAGATTGAGCCTTGTGTGGGGCTTCCCACTCAGTGGGGAGTCTGCTTGAGATTCTCTTTCTTCCTTTCCCTTTGCCCCTTCCCCCACTCTCTTGGTCAGGTGATCTCTCTCTCAGATAAATAAATAAAATCTTTAACAACAGGTTAATGGATAAAGAAGATGTGGTTCACGGGGCGCCTGGGTGGCACAGCGGTTAAGCGTCTGCCTTCGGCTCAGGGCGTGATCCCGGCGTTATGGGATCGAGCCCCACATCAGGCTCTTCTGCTATGAGCTTGCTTCTTCCTCTCCCACTCCCCCTGCTTGTGTTCCCTCTCTCGCTGGCTGTCTCTATCTCTGTCGAATAAATAAATAAAATCTTTTTAAAAAAGAGAAGATGTGGTTCATATATAAAATAGAATATTACGCAGCCATCGGAAAGTATGGATACCTACCATTTACATCAACATGGATGGAATAGGAGGGGATTATGTTAAGTGAAATAAGTCAAGAATAGAAAGACAATTATCATATGGTTTCACTCACATGTGGAATGAAGGAATAGCACAGAAGACCTCGGGGAAGGAAGTGAAAACTGAATGCAAAGAAATCAGATAGGGAAAAAATATATGTGAGGAACTATGGACTCCAGGAAACAAACTGAAGGTTACACAAGGCAGGTGTGGGGGGCTGGATGGGGAAACAAGGTGATAGGTATTAAAGAGGGCACATGAAGTGATGAGCAGTAAGTGTTATATGCAACTAATGAATCATAGAACACTACATCAAAAACTAATGATGTACTATATGTTGGCTAATTGAACATAATAAAAAAAATGATAAAGCTCTAGCCAGATTCATCTGAAAAAAAATGAGGGGACACAAATAAACAAAATTACATGAGAGAGGGGAAATAACATCCAAGATCACAGAACTACAAACAATAACAAGAAAATATGGTAGGATGCAAGATGGCAGAAGAGTGGGGATCATGTTTCATCTGTTCACTTGAATTTAGCTAGATAACTATCAAATCATTCTGAACACCCTTAAATTCAACCTGAGATATAAGAAAAGAATATCTGGAACTCTATAAATGGAAAATGACAACTTTTTGCAAGGTAGAACATGTGGAGATGTGAATCTGAGGGGAGATATCAAAAGATAAACAGTAGGGGTAGGGAGCCTCAGTAAAGCAGTTACCAGAAAGTGATGTAGGCCAAGAGGGAAAAATCCAAACCCTTAGAAATCCTCTCCAGTTAGAGACATCCCTGCCTGAGAGGAACTCAGGGCATGAAAAGGGACAAAATTCTAGGTGGGACAGTGTGGTCTAAGGATGCCTGGAGTCACAGAAATGATGGGTGTGCCTGAGCCATAGAGTTCCTAAACTTTGGAATGGGGAAACTGGATATAATCAGCAAGCCTGGGAGAGGCTTTCAGCGTGGATCACCGTAAACTGAGAGCCAGGACTCGACCGGGTGACAGTTCTCTGCATGCGGACCATGCAAAGGACAGGAACTTGGGGCCCCCGGCCTTCCCCTCTGCCTTCCACACAGAGTGGGTGAGCCAACAGTATGGCACCTGCTTTCTGATCCAGGGCCCTATAAGGTGCATTAACACAGGACCCTCCTACTTCCCCCAGGAGATTGGTGCAGATGTGCACTGCAGGAGTCTTCAGAGTTTGGCACACAAAAGAATGAAGACTGTTTATCTCTGAGGGTTTACTGAAGAGAGTGGACCCAGATCTTTCATTTCTGAGACTGGAGATCAGTCATGGCCATTTTTTTATAACAATATTTTATTATGTTATGTTGGTCACCATACAGTACATCCCTAGTTTTTGATGTAAAGTTCCATGATTCATTACTTGCATATAACACCCAGTGCACCATGCAATACATGCCCCCCTTAATACCCATCACTGGCCTATCCCAATCCCCCACCCCCTCCCCTCTAAACCTCTCAGTTTGTTTCCCAGAGTCCATAGTCTCCCATGCTTCATTCCCCCTTCTGTTTACCCCCCCTTCTTCTTCCCTTTCTTCTCCTACCAATCTTCCTCCTTCTTATGTTCCATAAATGAGTGAAACCATATGATAATTGTCTTTCTCTGCTTGACTTATTTCAATTAGTATTATCTCCTCCAGTCCTGTCCATGTTGCTGCAAATGTGAAATCATTCTTTTTGATGGCTGAGTAATATTCCATTGTATATATGGACCACATCTTCTTAATCCAGTCATCCATTGAAGGGCATCTCAGCTCCTTCCACAATTTAGCTATTGCAGACAATGGTGCTATGAACATTGGGGTGCATATGGCCCTTCTCTTCCCTACGTCTGTATCATTGGGGTAAATACCCAGTAGTGCAATTGCTGGATCATAGGGTGGCTCAATTTTTAACTTTTTAAGGGACCTCCATACTGTTTTCCAAAATGGCTGCAGCAACTTGCATTCCCACCAACAGTGTAAGGGGGATCCCCTTTCTCCACATCCTTTCCAACATTTCTCTTTCCTGCCTTGTAAATTTTTGCCATTCTAACTGGCGTTAGGTGGTATCTCAATGTGACCATTTTTATTTTGATTCTCTAAAGAGGTACAAAAAGCCTTCAGAGAACAAAAGCCACACAGAGGACCAGCTTACACTGAGCCTGCTCCCCTGGCACGGGGTGGTGCAACAATGCCCAAGCAAGGACACCTGAGTAGGAGTGCAGCAGGCCCCTCTCCCAGTAGACCAGGTGTAAAAACAGGTGATTAGCAGTTATGGACCACACAAGATTTGAAAACTCTAGCACAAGGAAAATAGTATGTAAAATTGGAGGTTTTGTCTCATGACTCATTATCTTACTGTTTAAAATTTTTTTATTTTTTTCTTCTTTTTTCACTTTTTTTCACTTTCAACTATTTTCTTATTTTATCAACAGTTCATTTTTAAGTCTTTTCTTAACTTTCATTTTTTACATTTATACTTTATAGCTATATTTTTTTTTCATTTTTGGCTTCCTTTCACTCTATTCAGTTTTAGTTTGGTGTATATATGTTTGGTTTTCTTTACAATTTTGGGACATAGATTCCTCTAACACACAGACCAAAATTCAGTCAGGACCAAGAGGGCCATTCTGCTTTGTCCACCCTATGAGAGTATGCTCCCCCCCCCTTATTTCTTCTTTGCCTTTGTCTTTTGTTTTTTTCTATTGTTTTTTTTTGTTGTTGTTGTTGTTTGTTTGTTTGTTTTCTGACCTCTTTGGATTTCTCTAGTGTGGATTTTTCTTAGGTCATGGTTGACATTTTTTATTCTGACCACCTGTTTATCCATTCTTCTCTGAGCAAAATGAATAGAAGGAGGAATTCACAACAAAACGAAGAACCAGAGGTAATACTCCCTGCCATAGATCTACTCAATACGGATATAAATAAACTCTCAGAGCTGGAATTCAGGATAATAATTATAAAGTTACTAGTTGGACTTGAAAAAAAAAGCATAAAAGACACTAGAGAATCTCTTATTGCAGAAAGGAGATCTAATCAGGTTGAAATAAAAAATGCTCTAAATGAGATGCAGTCTAAATTGGATGTTCTAGTAGTTAGGGTAAATGAGGATGAAAAAAGGTAAGTGACACAGAAGACAAGTTAATGGAAAGGAAGGAAGTTGAGGTAAAGAGAGAAAAACAACTAATAGGCCAAGAGGGGAGGCTTTGCAAAATCAGTGGTGCTACAAATGTACCAACATCAGAATTTGTGGGGTGCCTGAGGGTGGAGAGAGAGAGGGCCAGAAGGTGTACTTGAACAAACCACAGCTGAGAACTTCCTTAATCTGGACAAGAAAACAGGCATTCATGTGCAAGAGATAGAGAGGACCCCTCCCAAAATAAAAAAAAAAAAACAGATCAAAACCCCTACATATAATAGTGAAGCTTATAAAATTCAGAGATAAATAGAAAATCCTGAAAAAAAGCTCAAGATAAGAGTTTCCTAACCTACAGAGGTAAGAACATCAGACTTACATCAGACTTATCCACAGAGACCTGACAGGACAGACAATGCTGGCATGATATATTCAGGGTACTAAAGGAGAAGAACATGCAGCCAAGAATACTTTATCCAGTAAGGCTGTCATTGATAATGGAAGGAGACATAGAGAGCTTCCGGAACAAACAGAAGCTGAAAGAATAGGTGACCAAGGGGGATCCTGTAAGCAAAGAGAGTGCCCAGTAAATTCACAAGATATAAAATTAATGTGCAGAAATCCATTGAATTTCTACATACTAATAATGAAGCAACAGAAAGAGAATTTAAGAAAACAATCCCATTTACAGTTGCACTAAAAACAATAAAACCTAGGAATAAACCTAACTAAAGAGGTGGAAGAACTGTACTGTGAAAACTATTAAAAAACTGAAGAAAGAAATTGAAGACAAAGCAAAGAACTGAAAAGACATCCCATACTAATTGTTGAAAGAACAAACGTTCTTAAATTGTCTATATTATTCAAAGCAATTTACATATGTAATGCAATTCTATCAAAACACCAATAGTATGTTTCACACGACTGGAACAAAAGAATATATTAAAATTTATATGGAATCAGAAAAGACCCTAAGTAGCCAAAACAGTTTTGAAAAAGAAAATGAAAGCTGGAATATCACAATTTTAGATTTCAAATTATACCGCATAGCTGTTATAATCAAAGTATAACAGTGTAATCAATGGTACTGGTGTAAAAATAGACACATAGATCAACAGAACAGAATAGAAAAACCACAAACAAACACAACTTTATGGTCTGTTAATCTTCAACAAAGAAGGAAAGAATGTCCAATGGGAAAAAACCATTTCTTCAACAAATGGTGCTGGGAGAACTGGTCAGCTATATGGGAAAGAATTTACCTGGACCACTTTCTTATACCATACATAAAAATAAATTCAAAATGAATTATAGACCTAAATGCAAGACCCGAAACCATAAAAGTCCTAGAAGAGAGGACAGGCAGTGATGTCTCTGACATTAAGTGCAGCAACATTTTTCTGGATAGCTATCCTGAGGCAAGGGAAATAAAAGCAAATATAAACTATTGGGAGTACATTAAAACAAAAACTTCTGTACAAAAAAGGAAACAATCAACAAAACTAAAAGAAAACCTCCTGAATCAGAAAAGATATTTGCAAAGGACATAGCCAATAAAGGGTTAGTTTTCAAAATGTATAAAGAACTTAGCAGCTCAGCTCCCAATAAACAAATAATCCAATTAAAAATGGGCAGAATATATGAACAAACATTTTTCCAAAGAAGACATGCTAATAACAAACAGACACCTGAAAAGATGCTCAACATGACTCATCATCAGGGAGATTCAAATCAAACTACAATGACAACAACAACAACAACAACAACAACAACAACAACAACAACAACAACAACAACAAGTGTTTGTGCGGATATGAAAAAGAAACCCTTTGCACTATTTATGGGAATACGAACTATTCTAGCCACTGTGTAAAAGTGTATGGAGGTTCCTGAGAGAGTTAAAATCAGAACTACTGTAAATTCCAGTAACCACACTACTGGGTATTTACCCAAAGAATGCAAGAAAAGCAATTGAAAAGGATATATACAACCCTATGATTACAGCAGCATTATTTACAATTGTCAAATTCTGGAAGATGGAATATTCTTCAACCATAAGAAAGAATGAGATCTTGGCCATTTGCAACAACGTGGTTGGAGCTAGAGTGTATTATGCTAAGTGAAATAAGCCAGTCAAAGGAAAATGGATTCCATAAGATCTGTATGTTAACTATAGTAGAATTGAAAAAGTAATAATTGAAAAATTTAAAAATTAAGCTGGGAAAAGAAAGAGAAGAGATGGTTTCCTTTATTTTTAATTTTATTTGAGTATAGTTGACATGTAATGTTACATTATTTTGGTGCACAACATAGAGATTCCACAAGTTTAAATATTATGTTGCTATGTCACCACAAGTGCAGACACCACCTGTCACCACCCAGCAGTATTATAATATCAGTGACTTATGCTGTGCCTATTAATCCAAAAAGGATTATTTATTATTGTACTGTGGGGAGAACCCATTTAGTGGAATCACAGGACATTTCAGGAAGAAAATTATAGTAAGAATATATAATATTTAGGTTTGTGTTAGGTGATTGTGCAAGGGTTTTAGGAAGTGGGGTTTGCTTTGGATTGCTGCTGTCAGCAAGCATGAGTAATTCTATGACAGGCTGTTTTAATAACTCTTACACACAGGTGAAATGTATCAGATGAATTCTAATGCAGTCATTGGTAACAAAGGCAGTCACTCTTTCGTAGGGAAGGGAAATGCTCAGTAGTTTTTGTAACTTGAGTTATGTTCATGTTGTCTGTGTTCAGACAGGATTGGGCATGGTCTTGTTTTTGCCTTGGTCCATCATGGTCACAGAGTTGCTTTGTTTAATGTTGTGGTATTAGTTTCCTATTGCTGATATAACACATTGCTATATACTTATTAGCTTAAATAACAGCAATTTAATTTCCTAACACTTCATGTGGTCAGAAGCCTGAAATGTTTGGTCTCACTGGCCTAACAGCTAATCATTGTCAGGCTGCATTTCCTCTGGAAAATCTAGAAGAGATTACTTTCCTTGCCTTTTCACTTTCTAGATGTCTCCTGTGCTCCATGGCAGGTGCCCTCCTTCACTAACTTTTGAAGTCAGGAACGTTGAGCTGAAACCTCACACTGCCATTTCTCTGATTCCTTCAGTTTCCTGCTCCCACATTTAAAGACACTCATGATTAGTTTGGGTTCATATTGATATCCCACATAATCTATTTTAAAGTCAAATGATTAGCAACCTTAATTCCATCTGTAACCTGGGCTTTGCTTTGCCATATAACCCAACATATCTGCAGTGTACAGTGAATAGAGCACAGACATCTTTTTGCCCCATTTTTCCATTTTTATGGTCACCATAGAGCTTTTTGTGAACTTGTGTATATTTAATAGGAGAACACCAAGGCCAGCTCCAAGCAAAACCAATGCCTTCCTATAATGCCTCATCAACTATGAATATCAGGGACTGTTTATTTCAGGTGAACAATATTTTATTTATTTACCTAGACTATTTTTAATAATATTTTTATTATAATGTTAGTCACCATACAGTACATCCCTGGTTTTTGAGGTAAAGTTCCATGATTCATTCTTTGCATATCACACCCAGTGCACCATGCAATACATGCCCTTCTTAATACCCATCACCAGCCTATCCCATTCCCCCACCCCCCTCACCTCTAAATCCCTCAGTTTGTTTCCCAGAGTCCAGAGTCTCTCATGGAACCTAGACTATTTTTATAACATTTGGTTGGTGGATTTTTTGCGGTTTTTCTATCTTACTGTACTACTATAAATTTTCCATGTTGCTGTATCCATTTGTACACTTCAGTTAAAAATGTTACCACTTCAATAAAAATTTAAAATGTATTACAACTAATTAATTAAAGAAGTGCAAGTTTACAATGATTGCAGTGAAGTATATGGTGCTGTTTGGTTATGTAATAGAGGGTTTTTCTTAGTCCTATATATGTAGAATCATGAAAATACACCTCTAAGCACAATGTATATTACCCAGTAAATCCTCAATAAAAATAATTCCTTTGATAATTGTTAGTGCTTTTTAAAATATCATTATTATGCAATTTGTTTTTTTTTCTTATTTAACTAAATTATCCAGAATCACCAGCCTTTGTTCTCTATATATATTTTCCTCTCATGCCTCATTTCATTGACTGCATCTATTGGTAAATACCTGTATAAAGACAAAATTTTAAAAACCATTTATATATTGGTTTGGGGAATTATACTAAAATTAATGAATTTAATTTAATTAACTTAAGGTAATACTGAATACTTATGTTTTGATCATTAGTAAACCATTGTAATGATCTCCAAGTTTTAGGAATGTATTTGTTGTCAGTTTGTTTGTCTGTTTGTTTAATTTCTTTCCGGCAATACCATCTATCAATCAGAAAGAAAAAAAAAATGACTTGAGCAAAAGAAAAAAAAGGAAGAAAGCAAACATGTATTTGGTATATCTAGTGCTTCCTATTCACTGTATAAATTAAATTCAATAAATAACTATGGGGGAGACATTATTACCTCCCTTTTATAGGGGATTAAAATGAAGCTTAGATTGAATATGTAACTTACCCCAAATCATATATCTAGAAAGTTTCAAGAATATAAAGGTTGCATTTTTTAGAAGATTTTTTTTGGGGGGGGATACATTTCACTCTGTCCAATATGTAATTACCAGATTTTCTTGACACATTGGTTATTACTGAAATATAGGCTAGCAGGATTGAAAGCACTCCTGGATAGTTTACATATGTTACCCCATTTAACACTATTATGTGGCAGATGCCACTTTCAAATTCATCATATCCTGATTTTAGCATTATGTGAGTCAAACAGGACATATCTTCAGGGATCAACTATCCTGAGATTTTAAAATCATCCACATGGGAATGATAAATGGAAAAGGTGTTTGGTCATCTGTATTCTTTTAAATGCCTTCCTACTGGCATTTCCAGAGCCTGGAACTCAGAACGCCTTAAGTTTTAGCCAGGTGACATGCACTTTATATTAGAACAGAAGCATTTTCTGAATTCCAAATAGTGATTTGGGCGTCAGAGCCATGGATCATTAGGCATCTATTTATGGTGGCTTCCCCTGAAGCAGGTGAGTTCCAGGACTCTGAGACTGGGTGCATAAAATGTAAGGTCTTGTTCTCTAGTGCTTTTGGTTGTCTATTTAATTCTATAATTTTAAGGACTCATCATCCATGGAAAGGCATCCATAGAAAAACAGAGAAATTAAAATATGAGGATTTCACTCAACAACAGTCTAACTATTCTCTTTTACTCTGCCAAAAACATTTTATTAATTTTCAAAACATGGATTTGCCTCTCTCTCAATTAATAGAATATATAATACCATTTTGGATTTTGTATTGTATTGCATAGTGGTAATTTTAATACTTTCATAATATAACTTATTACACTCTGTAAAGGATTGTGAAAAATCATTTGTGCATATAGGGTATTTTTCACATTCTTTTGGGTTGTATTTTAGAATGATATCTGGAAGAACATATATCAGTGATTCCAAGGGATAAGGGTAGTCTTACAGTTTTCACTTAACATTTTCAAACTGAAATATAAATACATTTTTCATTTTTATCCTACAGTTAATTTTTACTATGTTCTAACTGGTAATACATGTTAGAAAGTAAAACTTAAATCCAGTATTAAAGATATTAAAACAATTCTTTTGTTTAATCTGTGTCTCTTTAATTTCCTCTGAGAACGTACATTTTCTATGCTTATGTAAATGTGTCTTTATCAAATATTAATTATGCATAGTATATTGATTTCAGGAAACCTGAAATTTGGTCCCTGCTCAACCCCCAAGTTAGATGAATGTATCTGGTTTCATTATATACTTCCTCTATTCATCAGTTTCCCCTAGGAAAATTGTGATTTTTTAGTACATGAAAACAGTAGTAACTGCTATTTATTGATACTTGCCAATTCTGTGATTAATTAACTACTCTCTGTATACTATCTTATTTTATTATTGCAGCAACCATGTAATGTAATCAAGGATTCACTTTATGTACTTTTATTCACTTTTTAAGGACTCACTTTTAAACCACAAAATTGAGACCCATAGGATGTAAGAATGTGCTTTACTTCACAGAACTTGCAATTGTTGGAATACATCCTAAAGTGTGCTCTGACTGAGGCACAAGGCCATGTACTTAACCTTCTCATTTCTCCCTGCTTGAATTGTGCATGACCTGGAGCCTAACAAGGGGGTCCTTTATGTAGCTTGAACTGTAGAGACGATAAGAGTCCATGTGTTCCTTCGGTTTAATCAACATTCCTACAGTTATTTTACAAACATTTTAAAGCACTCACAAAATTATTTTTAAAATATTTATTTTGAATTTCCTGTTTGTAATGAGATTCGTTTTGTAGGAAAAATGTACCTGGGAATGCATCCATTCAGAAAGTATAAAAAACAGTTCACTTTTTAAAATCCATTTTTCAATTACATGAAAGATAACCATTTAGTATAGCCTAAGATACTGAGTCCATTACTTATTTCATTCGTTAACGTGTCAATATTCTTTTTTTTCTTTTTTTTTAAAGATTTTATTTATTTATTTGACAGAGAGAGAGAGAGACAGCGAGAGAGGGAACACAAGCAGGGAGAGTAGGAGAGGAAGAAGCCAGCTCCCAGCAGAGGAGCCTGATGTGGGGCTCGATCCCAGGACTCTGGGATCAGGCCCTGAGCCAAAGGCAGATGCTTAATGACTGAGCCACCCAGGCACCCCGTGTCAATATTCTTATCAAGATAATAGTTGGAATAAAAACCTGAGAGAACTAACATGAACTTCAAACCTAACTTCCAGAAATTTGGTTTTGGATTGATGGTACTTCATTGGTACCTGGTTTCTCCCCCTTGACTTTCCAGATACAAATCATCTTCTCACATCTCAGCTACTTCACATGCTATTACAAAATAATACTAGTGTCTGCTTCTTCTAGTTCTTGTTATATTGGATGAGACATTATGTATTAAGGGCTTCTCATAGTCCCTGAATACTATTTTCTACAATTTTTTGTCATCTTAGTGATGTCTGAGTTGTTAAATCTGTAGCAAGTACATGAGAATCAGGGTCATTCAGTTTTTTGTTTGTTTGTTTGTTTTTGTTTGTTTGTTTGTTTTTAAAGTACAAAGAACTTTATTGTCTGCAAATTTTGTCATATCTAACAGCCTTATTATGTTGCCAGGTAGTCAGTGAACAAACATTTTTTGCACACTTACTAGGTTAAAAATACTTTAACTATTAAAGAAAAGACCATAATAAAATACAGAAACTCGGTGTATGCTTCAAATAACAAATCATGGGGGAGAACAAACAAATATTTAAAAGTATTGAGAGCTTTGACAAAGTAAGATAGATATGGTCATATGTATTTTATATTACTTTTATTATCTTTCTACAATTGAACCTATCCATGAATAATAAAGATTATTTTTAAATTATACAATAATCATGGAGAGATGTAACAGTTTTTGAGCACTTACTCTGATTCAAGAAAGTGTACTAAAACAATGAAATCTTATTTAATTCCAAAATATTACTGTTACATGAGAGAGAGAGAAACTGAGGCAGAGGGAAGTTCAGAAGCTTGTACAAGCTCATTCAATAGTACAGAGTGAAGCCAGTACAACCCTCCTCCCTAAGTATATGTGAAATAAGCCCTCACTTGTCCCAGTCTTCAGATTACAGATAAATAATTGAGATTAAAAAGATCAACTAACTTGCCAAGGTCATACAAAATCAAGTAGCAGTGTCAGAGACATTCGCTGTTCACTAAATACCCATGTGTGCTTGTAATTTTTAGGCCCCTTCTCTTGAGGTTAAGTGAGGTTATGGGACTAGTGCTGGCAAAAGGGAGCTGATAGAAAGTCACGTGTTGTTCCCAGAGAGAAGATCCATAAGACCTGGAATGCATCTTTTAAAATTGTAGTATCACAAAGTATAAGAAGTTTGGATTATTAACAGACCCAAGGTTTTCTTGTATGTATGTATGTATGTATGTATGTATGTATGTATGCATGTATGTATTATGTCCAATTAACCAGATTATAATACATCATTAGTTTTTGAATATTTAGGATCTAATTGAAAAAAAGAAGGACCACATTAGGACCAGCCCAAAATATTGGTCAATGAGGTATTTAAAATAGACCATACAGTTGATTGGTAGGGGAAGAAAGGGATAAAGAAAGGGGTGCAATCAGAAGGGGGAAGGAAGCATGAGAGACTGTGGACTCTGAGAAACAAACTGAGGGCTTCGGGGGGGGTGGGGAAATAGGATAGACTGGTGACGGGTAGTAAGGAGGGCACGTATTGCATGGTGCACTGGGTGTTATACGCATCTAATGAATCATCGAACTTTACATCAATAACCAGGGATGTATTGTATGGTGACTAACATAATATAATAAAAAAAATTAAAAAAAAGATGTTGGATTCTGTGTAATCATAGGTTTTATACAAACAAAAATAGGAGATTGCGATTTTTTATCCTGATTCTTTTTTATTAGTTTCAGTGATAGAATTTAGTGATTCATCAGTTGCGTACAATAGCCAGTGTTCATTACATCAAGTGCCCTGCTTAATGCCCATCGAGTGAATCCCAGTTCCCCAACCACCCTGATTCTATTTTTAATGTGCAATAAAACAACACAGATGATTAGATATACTCTTGACTTGTAAATCTACCTTGTATTTTAAACCTGTAGACTTAAACAGAATTGAATCAAATTGTTGACAGGAAATACCAAAGAATAAGTTTGTACCTTCTAGTCTTTGTGTTTACATGTAAAAAAATGGAAGACATTATTTTATGTATCATAAATTCTGTGTCATAGTACAATTAGTAAAATATATGTTATATTAAAACACAAGAAGCTATTTCAAAAGTTATAATCAAAGTACCTGTTGCCTTAGAATTATTAAAATTACCATAGTCATATGTGTTTTTCTATGTTTTAAAAAATTGATAAATGGTGGATTGAATGCAATGTCCAGTCCCGACTTATTGTAAATATTATGTCACTTAAACTATTCCTAGATTTAAAAAAGAATGTATGATTAAATTAAAGTTAGTTTTCAAATAAATATTCTTTTTACTTCAAAATGCTTAGGTTGGAAATATCTCTATATAGCTAATATATACAATAGTAAGAAAATTATTAAGCCTAATCTTTATAGAGATATTATGTTTTATCTTGTGCTCTACATTTATATGTATTATCTCAATTCTAAAAGAGAAAGATACTATATTTCATTCCATTTTGCACATAATAAAGCTAAGATTTAAACAGATTTAAATTTAAATTATCTATATTTATCCAACTTCTACTCAATAGAATAGGTATTTAAGCTTAGGAAGTCTAGTCCTTAAATCTGTACTTCTATACTCATAAAATTAAAGACAATTATTGTATTGAGTGAAAGAGCAGGGGAAACAATAGTGCTACCAGTTCTCTAATTTTTTAAAATGTGCATTATTAAATAAGTCACATAACTTTCTGAACTTTAATTTCCTGCTGGATAAATGTTTCTTGTAAAGATATCTAACATGACTTTCATTTGGAAATATAAGATAGAATGAATGATATGTCTGATGTTATCACAATTTTTATTTTAAAATGCTGCTAGTTTAAAGTAATTTCTTCTTCAATCATAAAACCACATAGGACCTTCAAAATCATAACTAAAGTAACTTACCATCTGAAAAAATAGATTTAAATATAGTTGTAAGCATGGACATGAGCAGTTTCCAATACAAGGATAGAGCACAAAGTAAACCACAACAGAAAGAAATGAAGCCAGTGCTAGAAAACCATCTAGCAAACTATGAATTACCTGAATTTAGAAACAAGGAGACTGACTTAAGAGTGATGATAACATGTCCAAATCTTACTAGTGTCTACCAGTAAGTTAGGAGACGACTTTAGTATTTTATCTCCCTATCCTTGTTATTGAAGTGATCTGTAATTCATGTCTCTATCCGCAGTATGTCCTGACTCTGGGGTGAATACATTCAAGAATGTTTATATCATTTTCCTGTGATTCAGCAAATAAAGGCACAGATGTTACACAGCACAAAATAAAGAGGTGAACTCTATAGAATGCATATTGTAGGGTTAATATATTGGATGACCATTGATGAAAGATTATTTAAAAATAATACCAATCCTACCATGGTCACAGATTCAAACAATTTATATATCAAAACTAGTAGTTTTATCCAAATAATATAAAGAGGGCTTATCATGAGAAAATCAGTCAGTGTAATCCAGCTCATTAACATGAAATGAATAATAATTTATAAGTATCCCAAATATATGGAATATAAAACGTTAAACCTCAAGACAAAATGACATAACAGAATTTTTGGTGTGTGTGTGTGTGTGTGTGTGTGTGTGTGTGTGTGTGTGTGT
>NW_024426663.1:84121818-84122824 GCF_017311325.1 Ursus maritimus
GTGTGTGTGTGTGTGTGTGTGTGTGTGTGTGTGTGTGTGTGTGTTAAAAAGGCTGGGGAAGGGGGCGCCCGGGTGGCTCAGTCCTTAAGCATCTGCCTTCAGCTCAGGGCGTGATCCCAGCATTACAGGATCGAGCCCCACATCAGGCTCCTTCACAGGAAGCCTGTTTCTTCTTCTCCCACTCCCCCTGCTTCTGTTCCCTCTCTTGTTGGCTGTCTCTATCTCTGTCAAATAAATAAATAAAATCTTAAAAAAAGGCTGGGGAAGATATTTGCAACGTATATAAACAAAAATCAGGACAATGTACATAAATAACAAAATGCATAAAATTACTTAAACCTATTAGAAAAATTAAAACAATCCAATAAAATATGAATATAAGACATTTTTAAAATTTAAATTAAATTATCCAAGATACTGTACATCTTTAGTTTCAGATGTAGAGATCAGTAATTCATCAGTTGCATATCACATGCCCTCCTGAATGCCCATCACCCAATTACCCCATTCCCCCACCCACCTCTCCTCCAGCAACCATCAGGTTCTCATCCATAGTTAAAGTCTCTCATTGTTTGTCTCCCTCTCTTATTTCTTCCCATTCTGTTTTTCACTCCCTTCCCCTACAATCTTCTGTACTGTTTCTTATATTCCTCAAATGAGTGAAACCATATAATTGTCTTTCTCTGATTGACTTAATTCACTCAGCATAACACCCTCCAGTTCAATATATGTCATTGTAACTGTTAAGATTGCATTCTTTCTGATGGCTGATTATTATATACACACCATATCTTCTTTATCCATTCATCCATCAATGGACATCTTAGCTCTTTCCATAGATTGGCTATTGTGGACATTGCTGCTAAGAACATTGGAGTCCAGGTGTCCCTTCTTTTCACTACATCTCTACCTTTGGGGTAAATACCTATTAATGCAATTGCTGGGTCATAGGGTAGCTCTATTTTAACTTCTTGAGGAACCTCCATACTGTTTTCAACAGAGTTGT
>NW_024426663.1:84122833-84130042 GCF_017311325.1 Ursus maritimus
CTTTCCCAGCATTCCCACCAACAATGTAAGAGAGTTCCCCTTTCTCTGCATCCTTGCCGACATTTGTTGTTTCTGCTCTTGTTAATTTTAGCCATGCTTACTGGTGTAAGGTGGTATTCCATTATGGTTTTGATTTGTATTTCCCTGATGACAAGTGATGTGGAGCATTTTTTCATGTGTCTGTTGGCCATTTGTATGTCTTCTTTGAAGAAATGTCTGTCCATGTCTTCTACTTATTTATTTGAAGAAGCTTTTTATCTTAATGAAGTCCCAATAGTTCATTTATGCTTTTGTTTCCTTTGTCTTTGGAGACATGTTTAGTAACAGTTGCTAACAAGTTGCTGCAGCTGAGGTCAAAGAGGATGCTGCCTGTGTTCGCCTTCCAGATTTGATGGATTCCTGTCTCACATTTAGGTCTCTCATGCATTTTGAGTTTATCTTTGTGTATGGTATAAGAAAACGGTCCAGTTTCATTCTTCTACATAGGGCTAATTTTCCCAGCACCACTTGTTGAAGAGACTGTTTTCTTTTTCCCCCATTGGATATTGTTTCTTGTTTTGTCTACTATTAACTGACGATAGAGTTGAGTGTCCATTTTTGGGTTCTCTATGATGTTCCATTGATCTATGAGTCAGTTTTTGTGCCAGAACAATATTTTAGTGTTAATTATAGTTTTGTAATAGAGCTTGAAGTCCAACACTGTGATGCCACCAGCTTGGGATTTCTTTTTCAACAGTCTTCTGAGTATTTGGGGTCTTTTCTGGTTCCAAACAAATTTTAGGATTATTTGTTCCAGCTCTGTGAATAACGTCGATGGTATTTTGATAGGGATTGCATTGAATGTGGAGATTGCTCTGGGTAGCATCAGCATTTTAATAATATTTATCCAGGAGCATGGAATGTTTTTTCCATTTCTTTGTGTCTTCCTCAACTTCTTTCATAAGTGTTCTTATCCTTTACTTCTTTGGTTGGGTTTATTCCTAGGTATCTTGTGGGTTTTATTGCAATTTTAAATGGGATAAATTCCTTAATTTCTCTTACCTCTGTCTCATTGTCAGTGTATAGAAATGCAACGGATTGTTGTGCATTGATTTTATATCCTGCCACATTGCTGAATTCCTTTATGAGTTCTAGAATTTTGGTGTGGAGTCTTTTGGGTTTTCCACATAAAATATCATTCCATCTGCGAAGAGTGAGAGTTTGACTTCTTCTTTGGCAATCTGAATGCCTTTTATTTCTTTTTGTTGTCTGATTGCTGAGGCAAGGACTTCTAGTACTATGTTGAACAACAGTGATGAGAGTGGACATCGCTGTCCTGTTCCTGACTTTAGGGGTAAAGGTCTATCATTGAGAATGATATTTGCTGTGGGCTTTTCATAGATGACTTCTTTGCTATTGAGGTATTTTCCCTCTATTGCCGTACTGTGGAGGGTTTTAATCAAGAAAAGAGGATTTGTTTTGACAAATACTTTTTTTTTTTTTGCATTGATTGAGAGGGCAGTATGGTTTTTGTCCTTTCTTTAGTTAATGTGATGTATGACATTGGTTGATTTGCAAATGTTGAACCATGCTTGCAGCCCAGGAATAAATTCCACTTGCTTGTGGTGAATAATCATTTTAATGTACTGTTGCATCCTATTGGCTAGTATCTTGGTGAGAATTTTGTCATCCAGGGTCATCAGAGCTACGGTCTTTAATTCTCTTTTTTGATGGAGTCTCTGTCTCATTTTGGGATCAAGATAATGTGACCTCATATATCGAGTTTGGAACTTTTTCTTCTGTTTCTGTTTTTTGAATCTTCTTCAGAAGAATAGGTATAAGTTCTTTAAATATTTGGTAGAATTCCCCTGGAAAGCCTCCAGCTCTACACTCTTGTTTGTTTGGAGATTTTTAAATTATTGCTTCAGTTTCTTTGCTGCTTTTGGGTCTGTTCAAGTTTTCTATTTCTTTCTTAGTTTTGGTAGTTTATTTGTTTCTGGGAATGCATACATTTCTTCCCAATTGCCTAATTTGTTGGCATATAGTTTCATAATATCTTCTTATAATTTTTTGTATTTCCTTGGTATTGGTCATGATCTCTCTGAACATAAGATGTTCACAGTGATTTTGCAGAAGTAACCCAAAAGTTTAAGAATATAAGATTTTCTGCTCAATATCATTAATAAACTTGAAGTTTAAGTGAAATCAATTTTTACTTTTCTGTCTTTAGCTGTAATTATTTCCCCTAAAAATAACTAATTGTCTCACACTGAAGAACTGAAGTAAGATTTCACAGTTGTTGAGAATGAAAAATTTAAGGATTCAGTTATCCAAGACCCAAAAAGTACTACATTTATATTGTTTACTGGAGAAACTCTTGCCGTGTGCATGAGGCCATAAATAATACTAATAGAAAATTTTAAAAAATCCTTAATATTCCTAAATATGCTATGCCATATGTAAATTTTGTAATAAAATAAAGCAGTTAATAAATAATTTACTAAACAAGAATGATAAGCTCATTATTATGTCTTATTTATAGGTGTTTTGGTGTACAGAACATCTATATCATTTAATGATACAATGGATAGTGGTCATATATGGTAAACACTTAAAACATGCTAATATTTACAAAAGATATTGTGGATTTAAAAATTTTGGCCTATTTACCAATTAACTTACATAGAAACTAAATAAGTATTTACTATCCTATGGAATAGAAATAAATTCCATAGCTAATCATCTTGGTAATCATTAATCTATTGCCATCTTTGAAAGAGTGAATTTGTAAGGAAAAAACAAATGTCGCATAAATATAGAAGAGAAATTCATTAGCATATACATCTATGTCTACTACCATAGATCCTTAAAGACAAGAAAAATTAATGTTTGAGGCTTTAGGAAAAAGATAATTAATCCCAAAATTAAAGAAGATGTTTTATATTTTATTCACAGATGATGCTATACTTCAAAGTTATTTGGGCATAAATTTATTTGAGCACACATTAATTAACCAGTTAGATAATTAACAACTATCTAGTTAATTAAAACATAATCAGTTTTCTAAATAATAATTTATCAGTTAATAAATCAATGTATCTCCTATCTTTAAGGATGTATGATTACTGGTAACAAAGTGTTTAAGGCTGCAAGTTAAAACTTGTTTTTTATATTCCTTAGGGTTATATTCATTTATGAAATTGACTTTTTATAATGCACACATTTAATTAAGCCCAGCATTTTGTGAGTACATAGTAGACCAAAATTTAACTGTTGTGAGGTCTCTAAACTGAGACAAATTCCCTGTCATCACAAGTACACACCATGATGATATGGCCAGTATGGTGGTAGGTGCTCTGAAGCACTATCTGTGGTAGCTAGGACACCAGTATATTGAAACCATGTGCTAAATACACATGTAAAACAGAGAAATATGGCCATTTTGTGTCCCTCACCCGTAATCTGAGTTATAGTATTTTACATTTAGTTTTGTGTATTTTTTATATTGAAAGAATTCCTCATGACGTTGAAGGAGAAATCTTGAGAAACAAATTTAAGCATATGAGAAACACAAAGTTTGTAATTAAAGGATATATCACATCAATATTGACTAAAATGCAGGACTATGAGGCTGTTTCAACACAGAAGCACACAAACTTTAGAAAACTGCAATTTCACATTTCCTAACACCATGACTAAATTATTTGTGGCATACTAACAAGATATATGGAAAGAATAGAAATGTAATGTGTACTGCAATATATGCTTGTTGGTAATTTTCTTTGGATTAAAAAATACTGTGTAGTAACAGCAGAGATGTATGATAGGATGGTAAGGCAAACATCTTGTCACAAAGTGAAATACGTAATTATTCCTCCAAGTCTCATTTTTTTAAATGTCATTTAACCACCTCTTCTTAAGTAAATGCCTAACCTTCCTTTCAAGTAACTATCATTCCTTACCATCCCTTGTCTTCCAGGCATGACTGGAACCATGGAAGATGCAAATGACACCACAGAGATAAACTTCATTCTTGTAGGACTCTTTAACCACACTCCGACCCATGTGTTCCTCTTTTCCATGGTGCTCATGATCTTCCTCACCTCCCTGATGGGCAATGCCCTCATGATCCTGCTCATCCATGAGGACCCCCAGCTGCACACACCCATGTACTTCTTGCTTAGCCAGCTCTCCCTCATGGACATGATGCTGGGCTCCAGCATAGTCCCCAAAATGGCAACCAACTACCTGATGGGCACCAAGTCCATCTCTCCTGCTGGCTGTGGAACTCAGATCTTCCTGTTTCTCACTCTGGGAGGTGGTGAATGCTTCCTCTTAGCGGCAATGGCCTATGACCGTTATGTGGCCATATGTCACCCCCTGCGCTACCCTATCCTCATGAATCAGAAGCTCTGTTTGCACATGACCACAGGCTCCTGGCTTCTGGGAGGAGTGGATGGACTGATACAGGCTGGTGCCACTCTGAGCTTCCCTTACTGCCATTCTCGAGAAATCAACCACTTCTTTTGTGAGGCACCCTCTCTCATGCGCCTTGCCTGTGCTGAAAATATATTTTTTGAGTTTTTCATGTATGTGTGCTGCATCCTGATGCTCTTGATCCCTCTGTCTCTCATTTTGGCTTCCTACAGTCTCATCTTGGCTGCTGTGCTTCGCATGAAGTCCACAGCAGCTCGGAAGAAAGCCTTTGCCACCTGCTCTTCTCACCTGGCTGTGGTGGGGCTCTTCTATGGCACTCTCATATTCACCTACATGTGGCCCAAATCCTACCGTTCAGTGGCCCATGACAAGGTGGTCTCTGCTTTTTACACCATCTTTACACCTGTGTTGAACCCCCTTATCTACAGTGTGAGGAATAAAGACGTCAAGGGGGCTTTGAGAAAGTGGTTAGAGAAACATTTTCTGCAACATCTATAGTGAGAGTAATTTGATGAATTGGCAGCATCCAAAATGGATCTATTATGAAATTTGTGTTATATCAATATATTTTGCTCTCACTTGGCCAGTTTACTGTTAAAAAATCTATTTCTTTTATATTTAGTAAATTAAATTTACATTTGTCCTGCTTTCATACATCATTATAATATTTTTGTTCTCGACTTCAGACCTCAGCAATAATAGTAAATGATGGAGCCACTGTAAGATTTTTTAAAATTTATTTATTTGAGATGTAGAGAGTGAGTGAGAGGGAGAGCACAAGGTGGAGGAGGGGCAGAGGGAGAGGGAGAAACAGACTTCCTGCTGAGCAGAGAGCCCAATGTGGGGCTTGATCCCAGGACCCTGGGATCATGAAAAGCTGAAGACAGTCGTTTAACCGACTGAGCCACCCAGGTGCCTGTGATTGAGGCAATGTAAGCAAAAGATATGCTAGACATTGATAAAATAAAGGAGATTTTCAACTTTTATGTGCCTGGGCCCTGCTCATGGGCTCTCAAGGGAGCCAAACTTTAACCATTACCAGAGTCAGCAAACTCAATTTCTGACCTGGGCACAGATTGTACATCTGACTCATTTATAAATAACCTAAAAGGGAGCATTCCAACATAAAGCTAAGGGAGTCAAACCTCCCTGGTTCCCATAGGACTGAAGTTATACAGTCCTCCAGATAAACTAAGTCCTTAGGTTATAATCCTAAGATAAGATAAGGTCTATAACTTTCTGAAATGTCTTTCATCCAATGATTTGTAACATTTCATGTTTTATGGTTTTATGTCCTTAGTGAAGATTGTATCCCAGATAGTTGTCCTAATCTGGGCTGGGAAAACAGAAACAAAAACAAAAATGCAACAACAACTACAACTATAACAACAACAACAACAACAACAACAACAACAAAACCCTTTCTTTTAGAGATTCTAAAAGCTGTGTTCATTTTGTGTCAACAACACCAACTCTGTGTGTAATTTTGAGGAAGAATTATTTAAAGAATGAATAATTAATCTGAAGAAATGAATGTATATCTTAGTTTCATATAATTTTGATAAAAGAAATTTCAAATAAATAGTTAAAGGAATATTAAAAACATAAAAACTACATAAATACATATATACAAAATACATAAAAATATTTTCAAAATTTTTGCTAGAAAGATGTTCTGAGGGTATATGTGAATTAAAAAATCATAGGTACAAGGTAAGCAGATAGATCTGTACACATTTAAATATGTAGTGATCACTGGCGGGCTCAGTCATTAAGACATATGACTCTTGATCTCCAGGTCATGAGTTCAGGACCCATGCTGTACATACAGCTTACTTTAAAAAAATATACAGTAATCATGAAGAGTAGACGTGAACATCTCTACCTGAAAAAAGTAACACTAATTAAAAAATAATTCACTCATGACAGAATTAACCACATAAATCAACACAGACAATAGATTTATTCATAATAGTAATTAAAAGAAAAAATCCATTTTTCCACAGGTTAAAATAAATATTTCTATATATAGATAAGAAATCATCTTTGCTCCCAAGAAAAGCCCTAAGGCTGAAGGTTTCATCTTCTTTGTGTTTCAATAAAGGACACAAATCTAATGGGTTAGAAGAAGTATTATAATCTTTCTGTGACTTTTGAGTTGTTAGTTTTAGGATAATTAATTTTCCAAAAAAATAAATAAGAAGGACTCTGCCCTACATGTCTTGATTCTAAGGAAATGTCACATTAAAAATGATTATCAAATTAATGGTCTATTGCCAAAATTCTTAAAATCTGAATTTTAATATCAGCATGAACTACTGAGTCTCTTTTATGTAATTATCTCACATCATTTCAAACAAAAGAACGTACCTATATATATTCAAGGATTATCAAAAAATGCTGTTCCATAGTTTTGATAAGTATAAGATTTTTGTTCCCAATACAATGCCAAGTCCTCGAAGCTGAAATGTTAGAATAAAATTTAATGTTCCATCATCATTCTCTCAATTGAATTTAATGAATTAAATTACTGGACAATGATATGCCAACAATATCATCAAACATCAGTCTCAAACATAATTAATTCTAAATGTTTACAGTGTGAAAATCGATACTATACCCTGGCTATGTAAAATTATATGGTTGAGGCTGAAATCATTTGAAACTTATTTATGGTAGTATAGTTGTGACTCACATACTAGACTATATGAGTTTCTGAAACACTTTATGCTGATAAGTGGTTATATATATGTATATATATTTATATATATGTATGTGTATATATATATATAT
>NW_024426663.1:84130055-84170134 GCF_017311325.1 Ursus maritimus
ATATATATATATATATATATAATTCATCTTGGAGATGAATCTCCAAATTCCACTTGAGATGTCCCAAATGACAAAATAAAATAAAATAAAATAAAATAAAATAAAATAAAAATGGTCCATCAAACTTTCCCTAAACAAGTTTTATGAGGAAAAAAATTTAGTATTGTTATTTTAAACCACTAACATTTGCATTGGCTTGCCATACAACAATATTAACAATAACATATTCTGATTCCTGGAAGACACATGGACCCAAAACTAATACTAAAATCATGTCATTTTTTTCCATAGGATCAGTTTGCAGTGAGAATTCAAAAATAAACCAATAAACCAAAAGCAAAAGAAAACAAAACTCAAAGAAACTGTTAGCAGAAAATTAAGGGCCTTGATAAAACAGTTGCTGAAATAATATAATGCTAAATGTTCTTTGAATTTGAACTTAAAAAAAAATGAATAAAAACACTCATCATCACGGAAATGCTAAACAAAACTAAGAGATATTACCTCACACCTGTCAGAATGGCTAAAATGAATAACACAAGAAGTAACAATTGTTGGCAAGGTTGTGGAGAAAAAGGGATCCCTCATGCAGTATTGATGGGAATACAAACTGGTGCAGTCACTCTGGAAAATAATTTAGAGTATCCTCACAGATTTAAAAAGAGAACTACTCTATGATCCAGCAATTGCACTATTAGGTAATTACCCAAAGGATACAAAATCACTCATTTAAAGGAATACATGCACCCCTATGTTTGCAATATCATTTTTTATAATTGCCAAGTTATGAAAGCAGCCCATATATCATGCATAAAGAAGTGTTATATATATGCAATAGAATATTATTCAGCTATAAAAAAGAATGTCAAAGATATAAACATAGTGATTCAAAGTGGCACATGCATCCCATTGTTCACAACAGCCAAAATAAGCCGAGTCCAGGTGTTCATCAATAGCATCAACAGATGAATGGATAAAGAAGAAATGGCATATATATAATGGACTATTACCCATCCATCAAAAAGAATTAAGTCTTTCCATTTGCTATGACTGGAAGAACCAGAGGGCATTATGCTAAGTGAAATAAATCAGTCAGAGAAGGACAAATATATTATTTCACTCATATGTGGAATTTAAGAAACAAGACAGATGAACACAGGGGAAGGGAGGTAAAAATAAAATAAGACCAAATCAGAGAGGGAGAGAAACCATTAGAGACTCTTAACTCTAGGAAACAAACTGAGGGTTGCTGGAGAGAAGATGGCGGGGAAAGGGGTAACTGGTGATGAGCATTAAGGAGGGTGCTTGATGGAATCAGCACTGGATACTATATGTAACTGATGAATCACTAAACTCCACCTCTGAAACATAGTACACCATATGTTAATTAATTGATTTTAAATAAAATTTTAAAAAGAGTGAAATCTTGCTATTTGCTACAAATGGATGGAGCTAAAGAGTATAATACTAAGCCAAATGAGTCAATCAGAGAAAGACAAATATCATACAATTGCACTTATATGTGGAATTTAAGATAAAAAATGCAGAAAAGGAAAAAAAAATTGGAGAAAGAACAAGAAACAGACTTAATTATAGAAAACGAATTGATGGTTAACAGAGGGCAGGTGGGTGGGTGAATGGGTGAAATGGGCAAAGGGAATTAAGAGTACATTTACCTTGATGAGCACTAAGCAATATATATAATTGTTTTTGTTTTGTTTTGTTTTTTAGAACTGTTTCATTACTGTATTGTACACTGGAAACTAATAAAACATTAAAATATAAATGATAAAAAAAAGAAGCTTTATAGGATATAAATCAGCATATGTGTTTTTTCATTACCTCCCAGTCTCTATTCATTGGGGTTCCTGGAAGTGGCTGAGATTTTCTGTTTCCAGTTCCTATGAGACAACTACTCTTTCTATGGTTCTACATATTGCCTGCCAGTCCCTATCTTGCTTTCATATCTTACACGAAGGTCCCATTCATGAGCTCCATGAAGGCATGTTGTCCAGGTGTCTCCATATCTCAAAGTGATGGAAACTTCCTGTGGTTGCTTGTTTCTTTTCTCTACTTAGCTCTTTGGTGTTCCCATCTCCTATGAAATTGATTTTCTGAATCACTTTATCTGTTTGAAAACACATAAAGTGGTTGCCATTTTTATTTTTTTTTATTTTTAAATTTATTTTTAAATTTTTTTATTATATTATGTTAGTCACCATACAGTACATCCCTAGTTTTTGATGTAAAGTTCGATGATTCATTAGTTGCATATAATACCCAGTGCACCATGCAATACGTGCCCTCCTTACTACCCATCACCAGCCTATCCCATTCCCTCACCCTCTCCCCTCTGAAGCCCTCAGTTTGTTTCTCAGAGTCCATAGTCTCTCATGCTTCATTCCCCCTTCTGATTTCTGATTAAATGTTATGGTTTAAAGAAGAAAGAAGTAAACATGTTCATTATCTCAACCCAAACCCAAGAATGTCCCAGGTCATGCTCTCTTAGATAGGAGATAAACACTGTTGTCAAACTCCTATTTCACTATGACAAGATGACCGCCATCCCTTTTGTCTTTTAAACTTAGGATGAATTGCATTCAATGTAAGACCAAACAAATCTCAAATGCTTACCTCTACATTCTTTTTTTTTTAGATGGTAATGGAGTTTATTTATTTTTTAAATAATTTTTGTATTATATTATGTTAGTCACCATACAGTGCGTCCCTAGTTTTTGATGTAAAGTTCCATGATTCATTATTGTGTATACTTGCATCTACATTCTTTTCATATAATTCATTTAAATAATATGTTGATAACATAACCAACTCAGAAATAGTCCCATTGAAAATATGAACATGTCAGATGCATAATAAAGTTCATTCTTCATTATCATCAAAAGGAAATGCATTTCTTTAAATAGTTTGTCTGAGACTAACTGCATGATTTAGTTTTCAATACACGTCCTAGTAAACTCATCAAGGCACACCAAATTCTTTTCACTAACTTCAGAGGAAATTCAGCAGATTAAACACTTGTTTGCCAGTTGAGTGATTGAAACTGTGAAGATTTTTTTCCTCTACCAAACAATGTCTTTGAAACTAAAGAAAAAGATATGTCCTTATTCTTTTCTTCTAGAGGAGCAGGCATACAAATTTCCTTTACTTTGTAAAATAATCTAAAAATCACTTCCTTTGAAGTATATGACCTCTTATATAAAGCTGTATCTCATTCTTCTTGAATTTTGTTCTTAAAATAAAACATTAAAAAAAGAATGAAAGTTGTTTCTGCAAAAGTGTATCTAAGAAAGATTCCCAATGCCTACATGAGGGTATCATTAATAAAGTTACAGCAATTTCATAAAATTTTAATAAAAATATAGTATTTGTTCATTAAATATTACAATAGAAACACAAAAATGTTTAAATCTCTAATTTGAAACTCATTTTAGGAACTGTTGATGTACTCTGAATCTATGTTATTGGTGATGTTTTTTGCCTTAGAAAATAAGTCTTCCATTATTTAGAATGGTAAAATCAGTAGAAAAAAATTATTTTAAACATACACAGCAATTTTCTTCCCCTTATGTAAGATTTTTAACTTCTCAAGGCAAATGGACTAATCGCCTAATCATGGTGGAAACTCATATTTTAGTTCCAACAACCACTTTGTGAAAATTTGTTCTTCCACAATTAAGCACATTGTATACTTTGCATATGATATTTCACTAGAGCTGGTGTCAGTGCTCCAAAAGAGAAAAAAAAAAGTTCTTGGAAATGCTCTTGTATATTCATTAAAATGAGAAACAATCACAACACCACATTTATCTGATAGGGTTTCAAAAATATTATTTAATTGTATTTTATCTTTAAAATATACATATGGATTTGGACTCTGCATAATTAATAACCAAGTAGTATAGTTTGACTTTTTTGTTGTACAAAATAGGTAAGAATTTCTGAGGATTTCTGAGGTGTTACATTATGTGGAGATATTCTATTTAAATAGTACATTGTCTTTGATGAAATAATCTTAAAAATATTGGCATCGTTTTGGAATATAATTGAAGTTTCTAAAATTCCAAAATTGGCAAATTGTGCCCAAGTTCAGAGAGAGTAATTTAAATAATAGCATGGTGCTCCCTTGATCTTTTTCTACAGCAACAAAATTAATCAGATTAATAGAAAATAAGGTAAGGTTAGATTTTAACCAATAAGTTAAAAAATCAGTTAATTAATTTTATGTGATGATATATGAGAATTCCTATACACAGATTTGAAAACAAACAAACAAACAAACAAACAAACAAAAAGGAAAAGAAAAGAGAATTGCAATAAACCAAAAGACAAGGTGACAAAATTTAGAGTTCAGAGGGAATAGGCAGAGATCTACTTTACACTTCCTCTAGTTTGAATATAAGACACGTCATTAAGTTTTTTTAAATGAATACATATATCCTATCTTAGTTTCTACAATTATTTTACATGTACAATTTAGTTTACTTTTCTATAAAATATGTTGGTTGTGTAAAGACTTTCTCCACAAATGATATTCCAGCAATCAATCATTGAATGCATCTACAGAGGGGAAAAAAAAAGAAATATGTAATTCAGATCTCAGACTTTGAGTCCTATAAGTAGCCAACACTCACCTCAAGGTAAGTCACTGATGGAAATAATTTTAGCCTACCATGGGAGATACCTACAATTTTAGTAGTCTGATATGTACACTCTTGGGTGTTTACCTTCAGAAATAATGTGACTCACAATTAAGATACGGGATTTGAAGGACCTGTGAAAGGGAGTGGCTCTAAAGCAGACTTCTTTACCTTTAGCCTCAAGATAAATCAGCCTCTGAATTTAGGTCTAGTACTCATGATAATGGTTACTATTATTATTCTTTTTTTTATTTTCACTTGACATTGTGTGAGAAAAAAATATTTTGAGTGAATTATGAGCCAACAAAAGTAAACTACTTAAGACAGTTACAAAAAAATAGTAATCCCACACATACACACACAAAATGATTATAGTATAAAAGTGAGGATTTCCTTCAATTTCCCAACATTGAGCAAAAGAGTAAAAGTGCAATGTACTAATGGAATGGAGCTAGGGGAATTTGGCTTACTCTGAATAAATAAGATAATCAGAATTATTTAATTTAAATTCAAGTTAGTTAACATATAGTATATTATTAGTTTTAGTGATAGAGTTTAGTGATTCATCAGTTACAAATATCACCTAGTGCTCATTACATCAAGTGCCCTCCTTAATGCCATGACCAATTACCCCATTCCCCCCACACCTCCCCTCCAGCAACCTTCAGTTTGTTCCTTATAGTTAAGAGTCTCTTATGGTTTGCTTCCCTCTGTTTCTATCCTGTTTTTACCAGAATTGTTGTTTGCTTTCAATATTTGGAACTTTCTCCTGTTTTTCATTTTTAAAAATATTTATTTATTTTAGAGAGTGCACAAGTGGGGAAAGGGACAGAGTGAAAGGGAGAGAGAGAATCTCCACCACACTCCATGATGAGCATGGAATCCAAAGTTAGGCTTGATCCCAGGACCCTGAGATCATGACCTGAGCAAAAGTTAGTAGTCAGATGCTAACCGACTGAGCCACCCAGGCACCCTTCCTCCTATTTTTCTATTATGAATGGTGATTGTACATAGAACTGAGGGTGATTTTGTATAATTAGTAAATACAGGCAAGCAATTCACAATATTGCCTGGCAGACAAGAAACACACCATACATACTAGTGTTTGTTTTGATTGCTGTTTTTTGCTCTTAATTTTTTAATTAACATTTTACATAAACTAAGATGAATTCAGAACAGAAGCATGTCATTCATTCCTTTGCTCATAATGTGTGCAAACCCCTTCAATACCTGTCCCAATGTGACCTAGTGCTATTAAAGACTCAGAAATAAACAGAGAACAAATTATCCAGATGGGGTGATTAAAAAACAAATATCATTCTCAATGGGGAAAAGCTGGAAGCCTTTCCCTTATGATCAGGAACATGACAAGGATGCCCGCTCTCACCACTATTATTCAACATAGTACTAGAAGTCCTTGCAACAGTAATCAAACAACAAAAAGGGATAAAATGTATCCAAATCAGCAAAGAAGAAGTCAAAAGGTCTCTCTTTGCAGATGACATGATACTCTATATGGAAAACCCAAAAAATCCACTCCCCAACTATTAGAAGTTATAGAGCAATTCAGTAATGTGGCTGGATACAAAATCAATGCTCAGAAATCAGTTATATTTCTATACATGAATAACGAGACCGAAGAAAGAGAAATGAGGGAATCCATCCCATTTACAATAGCACCAAAAACCATACGTTACCTTGGAATTAACTTAACCAGGGACATAAAGAATCTATATTCTAGATACTATAAATCGCTCTTGAAAGATATTGAGGAAGACACAAAAAGATGGAAAAATATTCCATGCTCATGGATCGGAAGAATTAACATAGTTAAAATGTCTGTGCTACCCAGAGCAATCTATGCTTTCAATGCTATCCCGATCAAAATACCAATGACATTTTACAAAGAACTGGAACAAATAGTCCTTAAATTAGTATGGAACCAGAAAAGGCCCTGAATTGCCAATGAACTGTTGAAAAGGAAAAACAAAGCTGGAGGTATCATGTTGTCAGATTTCAAGCTGTACTACAAAGCTGTGATCACAAAGACAGCATGGTACTGGCACAAACACAGACACATAGAAATATGGAACAGAATAGAGAACCTAGAAATGGACCCTCGGCTCTTTGGGCAACTAATCTTTGATAAGGCAGGAAAAAACATAGGTGGAAAAAAGACAGTCTCTTCAATAAATGGTCCTGGGAAAATTGGACAGCTATATGCAAAAGAATGAAACTTGATCACTCTCTCACACCATACACAAAGATAAACTCCAAATGGATGAAAGACCTTGATGTGAGACAGGAATCCATCAAAATCCTAGAGGAGAACATAGGCAGCAACCTCTATGATATTGGCCAAAGCAACCTTTTTCATGACACATCTCCAAAGGCAAGAGAAACAAAAGATAAAATGAACTTGTGGGACTTCATCAAGATAAAAAGCTTCTGCACAGCCAAAAAAAGAGTCAAAAAAACTAAGAGGCAGCCCACAGAATGGGAGAAGATATTTGCAAATGAGACTAGAGATAAAAGACTTTTATCCAAGATCTACAAATAACCTCTCAAACTCAATATGCGAGAAACAAATAAATCATAAAATGGGCAGAAGATATGAACAGACACTTTTCCAATGATGACATGGAAATGGCTAACAGACACATGAAAAAAATGTTCAAAATCATTAGCCATCAGGGAAATTCAAATCCAAACCACGCTGACATACCACCTTACGCCAGTTAGAATGGCAAAAATTGACAAGGCAAGAAACAACAATTGCTGGAGATGATGTGGAGAAAGGGGATCACGCCTACATTGTTGGTGGGAATGCAAGTTGGTACAGCCACTCTGGAAAACAGTGTGGCGGTCCCTTAAAAAGTTAAAAATTGAGCTACCCTATGACCCAGCCATTGCACTATTGGGTATTTACCCCAAAGATACAGATGTAGTGAAGAGAAGGGGCATATGCACCCCAATGTTCATAGCAGCATTGTCCACAATAGCCAAACTGTGGAAGGAGTCGAGATTCCCTTCAACAGACAAATGATTAAAGAAGATGTGGTCCATATATACAATGGAATATTACTCAGCCATCAGAAAGAACAATTGCCCAACAGTTCTAGCAGCATGGATGGGACTGGAGGAGATTATGCTAAGTGAAACAAGTCAAGCAGAGAAATACAATTATTATATGGTTTCACTCATTTGTGGAACATAAGGAATAGCAGGGACATCCATAGGAGAAGGAAGGAAATAATGAAGGGGGGGGTAAACAGAGGGGGGAATGAACCAAGAGAGACAATGGACTCTGGGAAACAAACTGAGAGTTTCACGGGGAAGGGGGGTGGGGGGAAGTGATAGTCTGGTGATGGGTATTAAGGAGGGCATGCATGCAGGGAAAACTGGGTGTTATATGGAAACAATGAATCATGGAGCACTACATCAAAATTTAATAATGTAGTGTAGCAGTTCAATAAAGTCTCAACGGATTTTTTAAAAAGTTTGAGAATTATAATTATTTTTATTTACTGATTTTTTATTATGATAAGTTAGTCACCATACAGTACATCATTAGCTTTTGGTGTAGTGTTCCATGATTCATTATTTGTGTATAACACACAGTGCACCATGCAATATGTGCCCTCCTTAATATCCATCACTGGCCTATCCTAATCCCCCAGCCCCTCCCCTCTGAAGCCCTCAGTTTGGTTCCCAGAGTCCACAGTCTCTCTTGGTTCATCTCCCCCTCTGTTTACCCCCCTTCATTATCCCTTCTTATATTGGTGAACACGATATAAAAATTATGTCAGACCTCAATGTATTTTTTTATGTTAATGTGAATTGAACTCACATGTGGACTTTCATCTACATCTGGAAAGTGTTTTTGGATATTGGAGAAGGTGTTGTGCTGTTAGAATATTTGTTTTGTAAATGTTTTTTTTGAAATTTTAATTAGATAATACACACTGTACTATTCATTTCTGGGATAGAAATTAGTGATTCATCAATTGTGAATAACACCCAGTGCTCATTACATCAAGTGCCCTCCTTAATGCTCATCATCTATTTACCCCAACTCTCCACCAACCCTCAGTTTGATTCCTTTTGTTGAGAGTCTCTTATGATTTGCCTCCCTCTCTGTTTTCATCTTATTTTATTTTTCTTTCCCTTTCCCTGTGTTCATCTGTAGTTGTTGTTGTTTTTTTAATATTCCCCAAATGAGTGAAATCATATGGTTTTGGTACAAAAGTGTATGTAAGATGAGAAGCACCTAAAAGATATCATGCATCTTTTTCCCCAAAAAGAAATTTTCTATTACTGACTTATAGAGAAATGGAGAATTTCTTTTTGGGAAAAAAGATGCATGATACATTTTAGGTGCTTCTCATCTTAACATGTACTTTTGTAGTTTTTCTTAGTCTATTTACTGATTTCTTTTTATTTATAAAACATTAAAGTAGCATTACTTAAAATTAATTCATTGAACTTTATGAAAGTATTTTTACAGCATATAATGTTTTTAATACTTGCCACAATATTACCCTTTGGAATCAGATAACTTTGGAATTAGATAACTTTGTATACGTTTAAGAAAGGTCTAAGAAATCTGTACTTAAAGAAAGGGGGAAAAAGAGAGGAGGAAACATGTATTTTTCTAGCTGGACAGAAACTTGTAATAAAGCTATAAGTTAATTGGGAAATTAAATGTGATTAATACTTCTGATTATAAAAAAATATAGAACTAAGAGACACTGAGTGTTCATACAGTCTCTAAATGTTATCTTGTGTGCAAAGATTTGGATTAAGCCCTATTATGCATGGCTTACTTTTAAAAAGTTACTGTAATATGATAATATTATTGTCCATTCATTTCATGAATAAAACAACAGTAGTGTGCAGTCTGGATATTTTATTTGGCTGGGAAAATGATATGGAGATAATCCAAGGCATTTAATAATTATTATTTTATTTTCTCTTAAAGGAAAATCAGTGTCATACATGGACTCTTCAAATATTATTGATATTTCAAAGTAAACTATGAAGATAGGAAATAAAAGTGTTGAAACAGATTTTAAACTTTCTGGTCTTTTCCAATATGGCCACATGGACACTTTCCTTTTTAAAGCCATTGTAATCCTCTTTGCAGTGGCTCTGATGGGAAATATCATACTGATCCTTTTCATTCAATTGGACACCAGACTCCACACTCCAATGTACTTTCTACTCAGCCAGCTCTCCTTCATGGATATAATGAACATCACCACCACAGTGCCCAAGATGGTCAGTAACTTTCTGTCAAATAGTAAGACCATTACTTTTTTAGGCTGTGTGATTCAAACATTTGCGTTCATGGTCCTTGGTGGAACTGAAGCCCTTCTCCTTGCTTTCATGTCTTATGATTGATATGTAGCCATCTGCCATCCTTTACACTATCCTATACTCATGAACAAGAAGATCTGTTGGTTCATGGTCACATGTGCATGGACCAGTGGTTCTATCAATGCTTTAGGACATACATTGTATGTATTTCATCTTCCATTTTGTAGATCACGGGTCATCAACCACTTTTTCTGTGAACTTCCATCTCTAATGCCACTGGTGTGTCAGGACACTTCCCAATATGAGTACACAGTCCTTCTGAGTGGGCTTATTATTCTGCTGTTACCATTCATGGCCATTCTAGCTTCCTATGCCCGTGTACTAACTGTGGTGTTCCAGATGAGCACAGGAAAAGGACAGAGAAGAGTGTCTCCACTTGCTCCTCTCACCTGATTGTGGCAAGCCTATTTTATATGACTACTCTCTCCACTTATACAAGGCCACACTCCTTGCATTCTCCAGAAGAGGATAAGGCAGTGGCAGTGTTTTACACCATCATCACACTTCTTCTGAACCCATTTATCTACAGCCTGAGAAATAAGGAGGTTATGGGGGCCATGAGAAGACAATTGGTAGAGTGTGTATTTGTACACAAAATATCACCTTAGGAGCCCCTAGTAAATGAGATTGAATAACATAGAATATTTGTTTGGAATACTGTTCTAGAATATGTAAACTCTAAGAAATACTTATCAAAGAAATAAATTGATAAATATATTGATTCCTCTTGGTTTCAGAATAACTTAATCATACATGTTGAAACTGGACTAATTTCCAAACTGGAAGCTGGAAAAATGTGTTATTGTCAACATCATGTAATTTCTAAAGCAATAGTTTTCATTCTTGATAACTTAGTGTTTACATATCACAACAAATATTTTGCAATGTCTTTCTTAATATCTGAAATGCAATGAAAGGAAATACAATCTACTGAAACACAAAACATTAAAAAGTTCTATGTAAAAAATATACTGTCATGTAGAGCAGACTAGATAACTCACTCATTCACCTGTTCACTCAAATGCTTTAATGTTTTAACTATGTGTGTGGCACTTCTGCACGCATTGGTTATATGGAAGTAAAGAAAGATTAGAACCAACAGAAATCTTTGAACTCATTAAGTTTGCATTTCAGTGCAGGGAGATGTAATATTAATAAAATAAACATGAATAATTTACTGTATGTCTAAAGTAGTAATTAATGGGAAAAAATGGATATTGGGAAAGGATAGGCCAGAGTGTTTTGTAATTTTATAAAAAACAGTCCAATAGGGACAAATATGAGAGTGATGCATGGTCAAAAATTTTACTGAGATGAAAAAACATTTCAAATGGATATGTCATAAAGAATGTTCTGGACATAGGAAAAAGTAAATGAAAAAATATTTTTGAAGAGAATACTTGATTGACGGCACAGAAAATAAAAGAATAAATTGTTGGGCTTTAGGAAATGGGTAGATTTAATGGAGTCTGAATTTGAAATGTAAACTTGACCATTGTGAGGAGGTTTTCTTTGTAATCCAGGCAAATTGGCAACCATTGCTGTGCTTTCAAAGAGAATTGAAATGGGAGGTTATGAGACATTACAGTAGTACAGTTTTTATAAGATTCTACCTTGGAGATAAGTGGTAATGGCTGAGAAGCAAGAAGTGGCCAGCCTCTGGAAATGAGTAGAAAGCAGACCTTTGAGGCTTGCTGACAGAAATGATGTAAAATATGAGGGAATCATAAGAACAAAGAATTTGGTTGAAATCTTGGAAGAAATACTGTAAGTGAGAAATCATCATTATTACTATGGAGGAAAACCATAGGAGCAACATTTCTATCCTCCACTAGCACCTCCCTTCCACTTTTGTCATAATTTGGATTTCCATCAACACTGATAGAAGATCTTATTAATAGACTCCAACAAACAGTTCTCTTGTGCAACTGGCTTCTTTCCCTCAATGTTTATGAGGGGCAACCTTAATGATGCAAGCATTACTGCTATTGTTTTTATTGCTGATTAATATTCCACTGTGTTTTTCTTTCATTGGGTCATTTGATATTTCCAGATGTTATGAATTTAAAAAAAAATGCTATAACACTCCCTATACAAGAGTTTTCATTTGGGGAGAGGCATATCAATATGGCAGAGGAGCACAAGACCTAAAGTTCATCTGGTCCCAGGAATTCAGCTAGATAGCTACCAAACCATTCTGAAAACCTATGAACGCATTGGGAGAATGACGAAAAGAGTAGCAGAAACTCTGTGAACAGAAAAGCAGCCACTTTCTGCAAGGAGGAGAAAAGATGGCGGAGGAGTAGGAGACCCTTTCTCAGCTGGTCCTGAGGCAAGCTGGATATCTACCAGACCATCCTGAAAACCCATGGAATCAGCCTGACTCGCTGGAAAATACATCTGAATCTCTACAAATGAACATCTCCAGCGCTGAATATTGAGTTACAAAACAGGGAGCTGTGAATCAGTGTACAGATATCAGAAGATAAACTGAAGGGGGAGGGAGCTGACATGCTCGGGCAACAGGAAGCAGTAGCCACGTGTGCTGGTGAGCGGGCTGGATTCACAGACTGGCACCCACGAGAGAGCAGACTGAGACTGTGAGCCTGGGAACGCCCACAACCAGACTGAAAACCAGAGCTCCAGAGCACACACTCGAACTAGACTGAAACCTAGAGCTCGGGAGCACACACATGACTAGACTGAAATCCAGAGCTCCGAGCATACTTGGAACCAGATAGATACCAGGAGCTCAGCAGCACACACTCAACCAGACTGAAAGCTGGCACTCCAGAGCCTACGCAAACCATACTGAAACAGGGAGCTCGGGAGAGTTCACAGGCACCAGGGGTGGTTGGCAGTGTTAGAAGCACAAAGGACAGAGATGTGTCGGTCCTGGAAGTGAGGGCTGGGACACCAGCTGTGGGGCGCCCATCCCGGGATTCTGCAGGGTTTTTAGCAGCACCAACAGAAATGGAGTTAATGTGGCCAAGAGAGCTCAGTGGAGAGAGGACAATGATCTCTCTGTTCTGAGACAGAGACTAGGATACATCCACTGCTGCTCTGACTCTCAGAAGAGTCACAGAAAACCACCAGGGAAAGCCACCAGAGAAAAAAAGCCCAGAAATAAGGGCTCACATTGTGCCCATCCCATCCCCCCTGCATGGGACAGGGCAACTCTACCCAAACAGGTTGCCTGAATATCAGCGTGGCAGGCTCCTTCCCCAGAAAGCAGGCTGAAAAATCAAGAAGCCATCATCCCTAAGCTCCCTATCAAACAAGTGCACACTGCCTGTGTCCTGGTCAATATTTGGGCTCTGGGCATCCCCGCAACCTCTCCTCATCAGAATGATGAGGAGGAGAAATTCCCCCCAGCAAAGACTAGATAATGAGTCTGTGGCCTCTGCCACAGAATTGATAGATATGGATATAACCAAATTGTCAGAAATGGAGTTCAGAGTAACAATGGTCAAGATAATGTGTAGACTTGAAAAAACTATTAATGAAAATATTAACGAGAATATAGAATCTCTAAGGGCAGAAATGAGAGCAAGTCTGGCAGAAATTAAAAATGCTATGAATCAAATGCAGTCTAAACTAGGTGCTCTGACAGCCAGGGTAAATGAAGCAAAAGAACGAATTAGTGAATTGAAGGATGGGATGGTAGAAGAGAAAATTAAAACAGAAACTTGCCTCAAAAAAAAAAATCCAATCTCAAGAATGTAGATTATGGGAGATTACTGACTCAATGAAATGTTCCAATGTCAGAATCATCAGCATCCACGAGGGGGTGGAAAAAGAGAGAGGTCTAGACGAGATATTTGAACAAATTGTAGCTGAGAACTTCCCTAATCTGGCAAAGGAAACAAGTATTAGTGTCCAAGAAGCAAAGAGGACCCCTCCCAAGGTCGATGAGAACAGACCTACACCATGTCACGTCATAGTGCTATTCACAAATATTAGATCCAAGGATACAGTATTGAAAGTGGCCAGGGGGTAGAAAATCCTTACGTACAGAGGGAAAAATATCAGAATAATGGCAGACCTGTCTACAGAGATCTGGCAGGCTAGGATGGGTTGGCAGGTATTTTCGAAGCTCTATCAGAGAAGAACATGCAGCCAAGGATCTTTATCCAGCAAGGCTGTAATTCAGAATTGATGGAGAGATAAGGGCCTTCCAGGATCAGCAGAACATGAAGGAATTCGTAACCAGCAAACCAGGCCTACATGAGATATTAAGGGTGGTTCTATAAAAATAAAAATTCCCCAAGAGTGATACAGAACAGAAATTACAATCTATAGAAACAAAGACTTCACAGGCAACAGGACATCATTAAAATCATATCTCTCCATAATCACTCTGAATGTGAATGGCGTAAATGCTCCCATAAAAAGCCACAGGTTTGCAGATTGGATAAAAAGACATGACCCATCCATTTGCTGTCTAGAGAGACCCATATTGAACCTAAAGATACATCCAGACTGAAAGTGAAGGGATGGAAAACCATGTTTCATGCCAATGGACCTCAAAAGAAAGCTGGGGTAGCAATTCTCGTATCAGACAGATTGGATTTTAAACTAAAGACTGTAGTTAGAGATACAGAAAGACACTATATTATTCTTACAGGATGTATCCAACAAGTGGATATGACAATTAAATTATCTACACCCCCAACAAGGGAGCAGCTAGATACACAAGCCAACTCTTAACCAGAATAAAAAGACATATAGATAATAATATATTACTAGTAGGGGACCTCAACACTCAGCCCTCAGCAATAGACAGATCACCTAAGCAGAAAATCAACAAAGAAACAAGAGCTTTGAATGACATACTAGACCAGATGGACCTCATAGATATGGATAGAACACCACAGCACAGAGCAACAGAATACTCATTCTTTTCGAATGCACATGGAACATTCTCCAGAATAGACCATATACTGGGTCACAAAACAGGTCTCAACTGATACCAAAAGGCTGAGATTATTCCCTGCATATTCTCAGACCACAACGCTTTGAAACTGGAACTCAATCACAAGGAAAAATTTGGAAGAAACTCAAACACTTGGAAACTAAGAACTATCCTGCTCAAGAATGATTGGGTATACCAGAAAATGAAAAATCAGTTTAAACAATTTATGGAGACCAACGAGAATGAAAACACATTGGTCCAAACCTATGGGACACTGCAAAGGCGGTCCTAAGGGGAAAATACATAGCCATCCAAGCCTCACTCAAAAGAATAGAAAAATCTAAAATGCAGTTTTTATATTCTCACCTCAAGAAGCTGGAACACAAACAGAAGAATAGGCCTAAATCACACATGAGAGGGCAGGTGATCAAGATTAGAGCAGAGATCAATGAATTAGAAACCAGGAGCACAGTAGAGCAGATCAACAGAACTAGAAGCTGGTTCTTTGAAAGAATAAATAAGATCGATAAGCCACTGGCCAGACTTATTCAAAAGAATAGAGAAAGGACCCAAATTAATAAAATTATGAATGGAAGGGGAGAGATCACAACCAATACCAATGAAATAGGAAAGATCATTAGAAACTTTTATCAAGCTTTATGCCAATAAATTAAACAACCTGGAAGAAATGATGCCTTTCTAGAAACCTATAAATTACCAAGACTGAAACAGGAAGAAATTGAGTATTTAAACAGACCGATTAATTATGAAGAGATTGAAGCAGTGATCAAAAACCACCTCAAAAACAAGACTCCAACGCCTGACGGATTCACCACGGAATTCTACCAAACATTCAAAGAAGAAATAATACCTATTTTCCTGAAGCTGTTTCAAAAAATACAAACAGAAGGAAAACTACCAAACTCATTCTATGAGGCCAGTATTACCTTGATCCCCATACCAGGCAAAGACACCATCAAAAAGGAGAATTACAGACCAATTTCCCTGATGAATATGGACACCAAAATTCTCAGCAAGATCCTAGCTAATAGGATCCAACAGTACATTAAAAGATTATCCATCAAGACCAAGTGGGATTCACCCCTGGGATGCAAGGGAGGTTCAACATTCACAAATCAATCAGTGTGAGAGATCATATCAACAGGAGAAGAGTCAAGAATCATATGATCCTCTCAACTGATGCAGAAAAAGCATTTGATAAAATACAGCATCCTTTCCTGATTAAAACCCTTGAGACTTTAGGGATAGAGGTTACATTCCTCAATCTCATAAAAACCACCTGTGAAAAGCCTGCAGCAAATATCATTCTCAATGGGGAAATGCTGAAAGCCTTTCCCTTAAGATCAGGAACACAACAAGGATGCCCACTCTCTCCATTATTTTTCAACATAGTACTAGAAGTCCTTGCAACAGCAATCAGACAACAAAAAGGGAACAAAGGTATCCAAATCAGCAAAGAAGAAGTCAAACTGTCTCTCTTCACAGATGACATGATACTCTTTATAGGAAACCCAAATAACTCCACCCCCAAATTACTAGAACTTATAGAGCAATTCAGTAATGTGGCGAGATACAAAATCAATGCTCAGAAATCAGTTGCATTTCTAGACACGAGCAATGAGACTGAAGAAAGAGAAATTATGGAACCCATTCTATTTACAATACCACCAAAAATCATACATTATCTCGGAATTAATTAACCAGAGACGTAAAGGATCTATATTCTAGAAACTGTAAATCACTTTTGAAAGACATTGAAGAAGACACAAAAAGATGCAAAAATATTCCATGCTCATGGATCGGAAGAATAAACATAGTAAAAATGTCTATGCTACCCAGAGCAATCTACACTTTCAATGATATCCTGATCAAAATACCAATGACATATTTCAAAGAACAGGAACAAACAACCCTTAAATTTGTGTGGATCCAGTAAAGACCCTGTATAGGCAAGGAATTGTTGAAATGGAAAAACAAAGCTGGGAGTATCACATTGCTGGATTTCAAGCTATACTACAAAGCTGTGATCACCAAGACAGCATGGTACTGGCACAAAAACAGACACATGGACTAGTGGAACAGAATAGAGAACCCAGAAATGGACCCTCGGCTCTTTGGGCAACTAGTCTTTGACAATGCAGGAAAAAACATCAGTGGAAATAAGACCGTCTCTTCAATAAATGGTGCTGGGAAAATTGGACAGCTACATGCAACAGAATGAAACTTGACCTCAGTTTGTTTCTCAGAGTCCATGTGTCAAACTGAGGGCTCCAGAGGGGAGTGGGTTGGGGAGTGGGATAGGCTGGTGATGGGTGGTGGGGAGGGCATGTATTGCATGGTGCACTGGGTGTTATGCGTAGCTAATGAATCATCAAACTTTACATCAAAAACCAGGATGTACTGTACAGTGACTAACATAATAAGAAATATTAAAAAAAGAATGAAACTTGACCACTCTCTCACACCATAACACAAAGATAAACTCCAAATGGTAGAAAGACCTTGATGTGAGGCAGGAATCCATCAAAATCCTAGAGGAGAACATAGGCTGCAAGCTCTTTGATGTCAGCCACAGCAACTTTTTTCATGACACATCTCCAAAGGCACGAGAAACAAAAGATAAAAAGAACTTGTGGGACCTCATCAAGATAAAAGCTTCTGTAAAGCCAAGGAAACAGTCAAAAAACTAAGAGGCAGTCCACAGAATTGGAGAAGATATTTGCAAATGACACTACAGATAAAAGAGTAGCACCCAAAATCTACAAGGAAATTCTCAAGTTCAATACAAGTGAAACAAATAATCGAATCAAAAAAGGGGCAGAAGAAATGAACAGACACGTTTCCAATGATGACATGGAAATGGCTAACAGACACATGAAAAAATGTTCAACATCATTAGCCATCAGGGAAATTCAAATCAAAACCACCTTGAGATACCACCTTATGCCACTTAGAATGGCAAAAATTAACAAGGCAGGAAACAACAAATTTTGGAGAGGATGTGGAGAAATGGGATACCTCTTACACTGCTGGTGGGAATGCAATTTGGAAAACAGTGTGAATGTCCCTTAAAAAGTAAAAAATTGAGCTACCCTATGATCCAGCAACTGCACTACTGGGTATTTACCCCAAAGATACAGACAGAGTGAAGAGAAGGGCCATATGCACCCCAATGTTCATAGCAGCATTGTCCACAATAGCTAAATTGTGGATGGAGCTGAGATGCCCTTCAACAGATGACTGGATTAAGAAGATATTTGAGACATCGTAATTCTCAGCAATTGAATGGACCTAAATACTATTTTTTTGAAAGTTTTCATTGTTTATATATGTGAAATTTTGTGTTTTATATAAAATGTTTCTTGGCATTCTTTGAAATCTAAATTTCCTTCAGTATGAAGAAGAAAAATAGATACATTTCTGTAGGAAAGGACACATATCTTCTTTTACTCTTGTAAATTATCAGCTGGGGTCCCTAAAACAAATAGATGCATGGGCAAATAAAAAAAAAACATACAAATATTTAAGAAGCATTTTATAGGACACAAGGGTCTTAATAAGGAAATGAAGTCCTATAGATGTGGTTAAATTCAATGGTTTGTTTTGTTAGATTTAGTCAGGAGTGGATGGTCATGGGAAAATCAAAAGGACCACACGGGGAATGAGCTAAATACACGTAACTTGGGGAAACCTAGCAAGTTATAATTCTCTGAGTATCCTGCAGTCTTGTAGATCAGGTTGTTCCTTTCTTCCATGTATAAGGAGGGCACCTCCCACACAAAGTACTTACAACTTGCTTGAAGGGAAGATGAGAATGTCCTTTCTGCACCTACCATTTCTACATTCTTTTAGCTTGAAATATTCAATACTCCATTGTGTCACATTTTAGGTAGTGTGTACTAAACTCTGTCATTAGGTCAGAACATCAAAAGAAATATAAAATCTTACACTATTTTAGTATTTCCATGCTGATTAAATACAAAATTTTATCTGGAAAAAATTAAACTCTTCCCAATGTATGAATTTTACATTCAGTAGCTAGTTTCCACTTAATGCAACTTATCATTATTATTATTAATTTTTTTAGTGAATTGACCTGAGTCTCTATACATTCTTATTAGTTTATTTGTTTGTTTTTTACAATCTGTTCACCTGTTGATGAACATGATTTTTTTTTAATTCAAGTATGTTAACATACAGTGTTAGGTGTACAATATAATGAGTCAATAATTGTATACATTTCTAAATGTTCATCAAGATAAACATACTTTTCTTTTTTAAATATTTTTATTTATTTATTTGACAGAGATAGAGGCAGCCAGAGAGAGAGGGAACACAAGCAGGGGGAGTGGGAGAAGAAGAAGCAGGCTCATAACGGAAGAGGCTGATGTGGGGCTCGATCCCATAACACTGGGATCACGCCCTGAGCTGAAGGCAGACGCTTAACCGCTGTGCCACCCAGGCACCCCATCAAGACAAACATACTTTTAACCCTCTTTGTTTCTTTCACCCATCCTCCCACATATCTCCCCTGGCAACTACCAGTTTATTTTCTCTATTTAAGAGTCTGTTTTACCCTTGTTTATCCCTTTATCTTCTTTTTGTTTGTTTGTTTTTTTCCTTTGTTTCCTAAATGCCATTATGAATGAAATCAAGTGTATTTGTCTTTCTCTGACTTATTTCACTTGTGAAATATTTCACTTTCTTCATAGAATGAATTTGGAATACTTTCTTCTTTTTTAGTTTTTGAATATACTAGGTATTATATATTCTTTAAGTAGTTGGTAGAATTCACCCATGAAACCTGGACTTTGTTGGTTGCCGTATTTTTGCTTACTGATTCAATTGAATCACTGTGGATTGGACTATTTCTTATTACTTCCTTTTTCAATGTTCAAAGGTTATTTGTTTATAGTAGTTTATCATTTCTTCTGGCTTGTCCAATTTGTAGGCATATAACTTTTCAATTTCTCCTTTGATCGTTTTTATTTTTGTGGTTTCAGGTGTTATTTCTCCTCATCCATTTCATTTTTTTTTCAAGTTTTTATTAACTTCCAGTTACTTACTGTACAGCATAATATTAGATCTGGCGTAGAATTTAATGATTTATCACTTACATACAGCACCCAGTGCTCATCACAGTGCTTTCCTTAGTACCCATCACCTATTTAACCCTACACACACTTCCTCAGCAGTACCCTCAGCTTGTTCAAGATAGTCAAGAGCCTGATTCCTGATTTGTATTTCTCCCCCCCAATATTTTCAAATGTTTTCTTTCTTAATTACTAAATAATAGTAAAATCATATGGTATTTGTCTTTCTTTGACTGGTGTATTTCATTTAATATAATACTATGTAGCTCCATCTACATCATTGGAAATGTCAAGATATCATTATTTTTTTATGACTGAATACAATACCTAGTATGTGATCTTTTCTGGGGAATATTCCATGTGTACTAGAAATGAATGTGTATTCTGCTGCTTTAGGATGAAATGTTCAAAATATGTCTGTGAATTCTACCCAGTCTAGTGCATCATCAAATCCCACTGTTTCATGTTAAGATTCTGCTAGAACCATCCTGCTCAAGAATGATTGGGTATACCAGGAAATGAAAAATCTGTTTAAGCAATTTTTGGAGTCCAATGAAAATGAAAACACATTGGTCCAAAACCTATGGGACACTGCAAAGGCAGTCCTAAGGGGAAAATACATAGCCATCCAAGCCTCATTCAAAAGAATAGAAAAATCTCAAATGCAGTTTTTATATTCTCTACTCAAGAGCTGGAGCTGAAACAGAAGAACAGGCCTAACACATGCACGACAAGGCAGGTGATCAAGATTAGAGCAGAGATCAATGAATTAGAAACCAGGAGCACAGTAGAGCAGATCAACAGAACTAGAAGCTGGTTCTTTGAAAGACTAAATAAGATCGATAAGCCACTGGCCAGACTTATTCAAAAGAATAGAGAAAGGACCCAGATTAATAAAATCATTAATGAAAGGGGAGAGATCACAACCAAAACCAACGAAATAGGAAGGATCATTAGAAACTTTTATCAACAGCTTTATGCCAATAAATTAAACAACCTGGAAGAAATGGATGCCTTCCTGGAGGCCTATAAACTATGAAGACAGAAACAGGAAGAAATTGATTATTTAAACTGACAGATTAATTATGAAGAGATTGATGCAGTGAACCAAAACCTCCCCAAATACAAGACTCCAATGCCTGACGGATTCCCCAGGGAATTCTACCAAACATTCAAAGAAGAAATAATACCTATTCTCATGAAGATGTTTCAAAAAATAGAAACTGGGGGCGCCTGCCTTCGGCTCAGCGCGTGATCCCAGCGTTATGGGATCGAGCCCCACATCAGGCTCTTCCGTTATGAGCCTGCTTCTTCCTCTCCCACTCCCCCTGCTTGTGTTCCCTCTCTCTCTGGCTGTCTCTATCTCTGTCGAATAAATAAATAAAATCTTAAAAAAAATAGAAACTGAAGGAAAGCTACCAAACTCATTCTATGAGGCCAATATTACCTTGATCACCAAACCAGGCAAAGACACCATCAAAAACGAGAATTACAGACCAATTTCCCTGATGAATATGGACGACAAATTCTGAAGAAGATCCTAGCTAATAGATTCCAAGACTACATTAAAAGGATTATCGATCAAGAACAAGTGGGATTCATCCCTGGGATGCAAGGGAGGTTCAACATTCACAAATCGATCAGTGTGAATAGATCATAACAACAAGAGATAGTCAAGAATCATTTGATCTTCTCAATTGATGCAGAAAAGGCATTTGACAAAATACAGCATCCTTTCCTGATTAAAACCTTGAGAGTGTAGGTGAAGAGGGTACATTCCTCAATTTCATTAAAACCATCTGTGAAAAGCCTACAGTGAATATCATTCTCAATGGGGATAAGCTGGAAACCTTTCCCTTAAGATCAGGAACTCGAAAACGATGCCCACTCTCGCCATTATTCAACATAGTACTAGAAGTCCTTACAACAGCAATCAGACAACAAAAAGGGATAAAAGGTATCCAAATTGGCAAAGAAGAATTCCAAACTGTCTCCCTTTGCAGATGACATGATACTCTATATAGGAAATCCAAAAGATTCCACCCCAAACTACTAGAACATATAAAGCAATTCAGTAATGTGGTGGGATAAAAAATAAATGCTCAGAAATCAGTTGCATTTCTATACAAGAACAATGAGACTGAAGAAAGAGAAGTCAGGGAATCCATTCCATTTACAATAGCACCAAAAATCATACGTTATCTTGGAATTAACTTAACCAGAGATGTAAAAGATCTATAGTCTAGAAACCAGAAATCACTCTTGAAAGAAATTGAAGACACAAAAAGATGCAAAAATATTCCATGCTCATGGATCAGAAGAATAAACAGAGTTAAAAGGTCTATGTTACCCAGAGCAATCTACTCTTTCAATGCCATCCCAATCAAAATATCAATGACATTTTTCAAAAAACTGGAACAAACAGTCCTTAAATTTGTGTGGATCCAGAAAAGACCCTGAATCACCAAGAAATTGTTGAAAAGGAAAAACAAAGCTGGGGGTATCATGTTGCCAGATTTCAAGCTGTACTACAAAGCTGTGATCACAAAGACAGCATGGTACTGGCACAAAAGCAGACACATGAACCAATGGAACAGAATAGAGAACCCAGAAATGGACCCTCAGCTCTTTGGGCAACTAATCTTTGACAAAGCAGGAAAAAACATCCAGTGGCAAAAAGACAGTCTCTTCAATAAATGGTGCTGGGAAAATTGGACAGCTACATGCAAAAGAATGAACCTTGACCACTTTCTCACACCATACACAAAGATAAACTCCAAATGGGTGAAAGACCTCGATGAAATCAAATCCATCAAAATCCTAGAGGAGACCATAGGCTGCAACATCTTTGACATCGGCCACAGCAACTTTTTTCATGACACATCTCCAAAGGCAAGAGAAACAAAAGAAAAAATGAACTTGTGGAAGGTCATCAAGATAAAAAGCTTCTGTACAACCAAGGAAACAGTAAAAAAAAACCTAAGAAGCAGCCCACAGAATTGGAGAAGATATTTGCAAATGAGACTGCAGATAAAAGACTAGTCTCCAAGATCTACAAAAAACTTCTCAAACTCAATACATGTGAAACAAATAATCTCATCAAAAAATGGACAGAAATATGAACAGACGCTTTTCCAATGAAGACATGCAAGTGGCTAGGAGACACAGGAAAAAATGTTCAACATCATTAGTCATCAGGGAAATTCAAATCAAAACCACCTTGAGATACCAGCTTACCCCAGTTAGAATGGCATAAATTGACAAGGCAAGAAACAACAAATGTTGGAAGGGTGTGGAGAAAGGGGATCCCTGTTACACTGTTGGTCGGAGTGCAAGTAGGAAAACAGTGTCGAGGTCCCTTAAAAAGTAAAAATTGAGCTACCCTATGATTCAGCAATTGCACTACTGGGTATTTACCCCAAAGATACAGACATAGTGAAGAGAAGGGCCATATGCACCCCAATGTTCATAGCAGCATTGTGCACAATAGCTAAATTGTGGAAGAAGCCAAGATGCCCTTCAACAGATGACTGGATTAAGAGGATGTGGTCCATATATACAATGCAATATTACTCAGCCATCAGAAAGAACGATTACCCAACTATTGCAGCAACATGGATGGGACTGGAGGAGATTATGCTAAGTGAAATAAGTCAAGCAGAGAAAGACAGTTATCATATGGTTTCACTCATTTATGGAACATAAGAAATAGGAAGATCGGTAGGAGAAGGACGGGAAGAATGAAGGAGGGCTAAATAGAAGGGGGAATGAACCATGAGAGACTATTGACTCTGGGAACAAACTGAGGGCCTCAGAGGGGAGGGGGGGTGGGGGATTGGGATAGGCCAGTAATGGGTATTAAGGAGGGCACATATTTCATGGTGCACTGGGTGTTATACGCAAATAATGAATCATGGAACATTGCATCAAAATCTAGTGATATACTGTATGGTGACTAATGTAACAAAATAATAATCATAAAAAAGAAAAAGGACTCTACTTAGATGATCTGTCCATTGCTGTAAGTTAGGTGTTATGTCCCCTACTATTGCTGCAGTAGTATCAATGAATTCCTTTATGATTGTACTTAATTGTTTTATATATGTCTTGTTCCCAAGTTTGGTGCATAAATATTTACAATCGCTAGATATTCCTTTATGTAGACCCCTTTATTATGATGTAGTGCCTTTCTTCATCTTTTGTTACAACCTTTCCTTTCAAATCTAGTGTTTGTTTTTTTCTTTGTGGTAAAAGTATTGCTTCTCAGGCTTTTTTTTTTTTTTTTTTTGTATGTCCATTTGCATTTGAAATTTTTCTCCATCCCCTTGCTTTCAATCTACAGGTATCTTTAGTGCTAAAATGAAACTTTTATAGGCCATCTATAGGTGGATCTTGTTTTTTTTTTCTTTTTTTTTTCTTTTGTTTTTAATCCAATCTGATGCCATATGACTTTTGATTGAAATTTTTAATCCATTTTCATTCAGAGTAATTACTGATGATATGAATTTAGTGTCATTTTATTTATGTTTTGTCATTGTTTCTGGAGATTTTTTTGTTGTTGTTCCTTTCTAGTCTTTGTCACTTTTGGTATTTTTCTTTCCCACTGAAAGAGTACCCTTTAATATTTCCTGCAGGGCTGTCTTAGTGGTCACAAACTCCTTTAGTTTTTGTTGTCTGGGAGTCTCTTTAACTCTCCTTCTATTCTGAATGAGAGCCTTGCTGGATAGAATATTCCTGCTTGTATATTTTCCCAGTCAACACTTTGAATATATCATGTCACTGGCTTCCAGCCTGTCAAATTTCGTTGGGGGGATCTGCTACTAACCTTATTGTTCATACCCTGAAACTTAGGGAATTGGTTTTTCTTTCTGCTTTTAGGATTTTCTTTCTTTATGACTGTATTTGGCAAAATTATTTACAATATATATTGATATGGGTCTGCTTTTGTTGATTGCCATGGGTGTTCTCTGTGCCCCCTTGGTTTGGTTGTCTATTTCCTTTCCCATATTAGTGATGTTTTCATCTATTATTTCCTCATATAAGCCTCTGGCTCCCCCTTGCTTTCTTATTCTTCTTCTCCTTCTCCTTCTCCTCCTCCTCTTCCTTTTCATCCTCTTCCTCTTCCTTCTCTCCCTCCTCCTGCTTTTCTTCTTCTTCTTCTTCTTCTTCTTCTTCTTCTTCTCCTTCTTCTCCTTCTTCTCCTTCTTCTTCCATGACTGCTATGGTATGAATGTTACTACATCTAATCAAGTCCTAAGTTCCCTAAGTCTAATTCTGTGATTCAAGATTTTTCTTTCCTTCCTTTGTTCAGCTTTGCTATTTTCCATAATACTGTCTTCTCTATCATTTATTCATTCCTCTGCATCTTCCATCCTTATGCTCATTACATCCAGTCAGTTTCAGGTCTTGGTTATTGCCTTACTCATTTGAGCCTGATTGGTTTTAAGCTCTTTATTTCTATGGTAAGAGTATCCTTGATATCTCCCATGCCCTTCTCAAGCCCAGCTTGTATGCTTATGATTGCTGCTTTAAATTCTTGATCAGGGATATTATTATTTCTATTAATCCCTGGAAATAAACGTTTTATTGGTTTACATTTGGAAGGCATTTTCCCTTTGGCATTGTGTATAGGTCTCTGTCTTCTTTTTTGTTTTAAGAAAAACTGTTACGTTTCCTGCTTCAGAGAGTAATGGCTTTATGAAGAAGAGTCATATACTGTCCAGCACCTGGTGCTTCAGTGTCTGTGGTGTGTGCTGCATGTACTCTGCTGCTGTGTTTTGGCTGCTCTATACCTCAGGTGTTGTCTGCAGAGTTGCTACTTTCCTACAGTGGGCAGTGTTTGGGCATTGTCCAGAGTGTGTGAGTGTTAACTAGATGTGCTCTGGTCTGCTTGTTAAAAGAAACCTGATGTTATTTAAACTAGAACTTAAGCTTTGCAGTATGCAATGATCAGTAGTTGTGGTATGTGCTGGATTTGTGCTAATGTTCTGGGGAGTGACACACTGCACTGGTTCTTAGGTACACTACACTTGTCCAAGAAAAGGAGTACAAGCAAAGGGCAAAGGAGAGCGGTTTATGGTAAGCAGATAAGGCAGCCAGTGTTGCCCTGTACTCTTTATTGAAGGTGGTATATGCTGAAGGTCAGGGGAGGGAAATGGTGCCAGCCAGGTATGCCCTCCCAGAAGACCAAATAATTCCCCCTCATGTGCGCTAGGCATTTTTTTAAATTGCCATTTTCAGCTTGTATGTAGCTGGGTTGCTTGCTTACTGATAGAAGCACAGTGCACATTGAACTATATCCCAACCAGGCCAACTTGAGTTTTCAAACTTCAAACATCAAGGAATTGGTGTGTCAGTAACCTGCACTGATCTTCTGAGGGAGTGTAGCAGCACTGAGACTGATGCAGGTTTGAAAGAGAAGGGTATTTGCACCAGAGCACACAGGCTCAGGACTTGGAGCAAAGCAGCCTAAAGAAGAGTGTACAGGTGAGCCACCCTCAGGAAGAGACTCTGTGCATATGCTGATGGACGTGGGAGTGAAATCATGCCTACTAGCTCTTTTGTCCCTGGAGAGGCAATGCCACCTCTCACAGATTCACTCCAAGAATAGGGAACAGTCTCCCCAATATGTCTTAGGTGATCTTCTGGTCATGCTGTCTGCCTCTGGGTGACCTATCTGTCTACTCTTCAGGAGTAATGCCTTGCCCCTTAGGCTCTATCCCAGCTGATCCATAGACCCATAAAACTCCAGTTTTTGAGATCCCCTCATTGCAAATTCTCATGAAAATCAGCACTTATCATTTTCCCAGTAATGGCTTTGGGGAAATATTCTCCTTCTCCTATCCACTCTCTCTCGCTTGCTTTTCTATCTGACAAGGGATCCCTCCCTTCTACAACTACAGTGATCCATTTCTCCCCCAAACCAGATCTCCTCAATTCCTCCTGCTATGTGGCCCCTTCATCCCCACCTCCTAGTTGTATAGTTTGTTCTGTCAGTCTTCAGGTCAATTTCTTGGGTGTTCAGAATGATTTGATATTTATCTAGCTGTGTTCAAAGGACTAGAAAAGCCTGGGATCATCCTACTACTCTGCAATCTTAGCTTCTTATACTTAAGGGATTACCTTCTTAATAACCATCCTAAGTAGTTTACTTCTGTTGGTTCACATTTCACTTAAAATACTTTTTTTCACACTGTGCATTAAGTGCAAATAACTAAAGCAACAAAGTTCAATATTTTTAAAAGGAATAGGACCTAAATTTAGAGGTTGATTTATCCTGAAGAGAAATAAGTCAGCATTAGTGCCTCTCACTTGCACAGGCCATTCAAAGGCCATATCTTAATTGTGTATTGTATTTTTTCTTCTTTAGGTAAGAACCCAAGACTGTACATATCAGGCTACTAAAATTATAGCTTTGTCCCATGAAAGTTTAAAATTATTTCCACCAGTGTCTAACCTTGAGGTAAGTGTTGACTACTTTCACAACCCAAACTTTACTCAAAATCGGACATCTGGATTCCATAATTCCTTTTCTTTTTTTTTCTGAAGACTGACATTCAATGACTAATTTCTAGAACACTCTGCCTGGGCTAAGTCTTTTCACAACAAAAGGTTTTATTTTATTTATTTTTTAAATATATATTAATTCCTGTATAGTTGACATATGCTGTCATATTGATTTCAGGTAACCAATATATTAATTTCAGGTAATTCAGCAATTGCATACATCAACCAGGTCCCATGCTGACAAGTTAAATGAAGGTATTTTAAGGAACATCGAGAGGGAGGATGAAAGATGGCAGAGGATTAGGGGATCCCATTTCAACTGCTCCCCTGAATTTATCTGGATATGTATGAAACCATTTGAACACACACAAAATCAACCAGAGAGTAAGAATATATATCTGGATCTCTACAAGCAGAAAAGCGGCAGCTTTTTTGCAGGGTAGGATATGTGGAGTTGTGAATCTGTAGGGAGATATAGGAAGATAAACAGAAGGGGGAGGGAGCCTCCATAAACTGACTCCTGGAAAGTGATATAACACTAGAATGCAAAATTGGAACCCTTAGAAATCTGCTCTATTGAGAGACATCCCTCTCTGCAAGGGGCTCTTTAAGTGAAAAAGCAGAATTCTAAGTACAGCATTGTGCTCTTGGGATACGAGGAACTGCAGAGCAAAAGGGGATGCCAGATATGGTAGAGTGCCCTCGCAGTGGTGCCAGGAAGCAGGTTATTGTCAGCAAGCCCCAAAAGGGACTCTTAGCATGATTTGCCATAAACCCTGAGACAGGCCAGTGGATAATCACTCTTTTCTTGAGCAGTCTGAAAAAATCTGGAACTCATATCTGTAACTGGGTAAAAACTTGCAGGGTGGTAGTAACCCAAAAAGGACCTTAGAGCAGAACCCGGACATGATTCAAGAGATTCAGGTGCATGCATGAGCCTGCTGCCACTTGTAGTTTAGAGTCATGAAGAGCAGTGGCACTCCTGGGCCCTTGGGGCTACCTCTGAAAGACTTGTTATGCCCCCCCCATGGCAGGCTGCATTTTGGGGCAGTGCATACATAAATGGAGACTGTTTGCCCTGGAGGGCTTATTAAAGAGGGCAGATGGCAAATTTTCTTCTCTGAGGCAGGGTTTTTGGTGTGGTCATTTTTGCTCTGATCCTGTGAAGAGGCATGGAAAGCCTCCTGGGAACAAAAGCCACACAGAGGACAGGCATCCACTGAGCCAATCCCACTGACAGGGGGTGGGGCAATTCTGCACAGACAGGGTTACCTGAGAAACAGTGCAGCAGGGCCATCTCCAGAAGACAAGCTGGAGGAACAGGTGAACAACAATCCTATGGATCCCATAAGACTAAAATCCCAAAGCCAGGGGTAAATAGTGTAGTGAGCTATAGGTGTGGCTCATGGTTTGCTTATTTTTCAAATAAAATTCCTGTTTTTTTTCTTTTTCTTATGCTTTTTCTCTGTTTTTTTTTTTCTTTGTACTTTCTCCTCATTTCAATTAGATGTTTATTATATGAACTTTTATTTCAGTCACTTTTTAACATCTATTTTTTCACACCTATACTTTAGAGATATATGCTTTACTTTAGTCCTTTTTCTCACTCTGTTCAATTTTACCTTTATATATGTGTGTGTATAATATATATATATATATATATATATATATGCAAGTCTTATTTTCCTTGTAATTTTGGTACGTAGTTTCCTCTAACACAGAGACTTTAAAAAATAGTTGACAAAATAAGAAACTATTTAAATAGGAAAAAAAAAAGAAAAAAGAAAAATGTTATTTCAAACTGAAGGACTAAAGAATCACAAGAAGAAAGGTCAAATTCTATATAGTATTTTCCCCTAGAGCAAGAGTTATTCAGTCCTGAGTGATCTACAAACTTGGTATTCACCTGGTGATCCTGGTGGTCTTCTGGGGGACAGACCTGTTCCACTGATTCTCAGGTGTCTTTGCCTAGATGGAGTTGTACGACCATTACCAGGAGGTCAGGCTCAGTGTAAGTGGCTCTGTGTTGTTCTATGTGGCTTTTGTTTCCTGAAGTCTTTCAGCACTGTTTTAGAGGATGAAAATAAAAATGGCACTGCCCTGATCTCCAGGCCTGGAGCTGAGGGATCGCAGCCCCACTCTTCAGTGTACCCTCAAGAAAAAACAGTCAGTTACTTTTGTTTCCCTGGTTTCTCTCCTCACTCTTTGCTCACCCAGCCTGCGACCAAGCATTTGTATCCTAGACACACAACCCCAGTTCAAGTCTCCAAACTCTGCAGACTCCTGAGGCACACACCTGTGCCTTCTTCTTGGGGAATGAGGAGGTTCTCACTGTGGTTCTACCCCTTGCTTGGCCCCTGCTTGGAGAGTGGTCAACCAATCCTGCCCTGATTCATGGTTTATGGCAATGCTTAGCTGAAAGCCCACTCCTGGCCTCACTGGTTGCAACCAGGTTCCCGGGTCCAATGCTTGGGAACTCTGCCACACTCAGGCACCCCATTCCTTCTTTGACCCCAGGGATCCAGAGATCACATTGTTCCACCTAGGATTCTGCCCCACGTTGCCACCTGAGAACCTTTCAGACAGGGGCATCCCTCAACAGAGCAGACTTCTAAAAGTTCCAATTTTGTACTCCTCAGCTATATCTCTTTCCAGTAGTCACCTTATATAGGCTTGTTCCCCCCAAGGTTTATCCTCCAATATATCCTCTCAGGTTCACTTTTCTGTACTTCCTACCTTGCAAAAAGTGGTTGCTTTTGTATTTGTAGAATTACAGCAATTCTTTTCTTAGATCTCAGGTTGAATTCACAGATGTTTAAAATGATTTGATAACTCTCTAGCTGAATTCTAGGGACCAGATGAAATGAGGAACCCCTACTCTTCTGCCATTTTCCTGTGATTCTCTTTTCTATTATTTTTTTTCTTTTTCTAATATGTGCAAAGGTGTTGCCATATATTATCCCATAAAATTAGTTAAGGAGGTTGACTGGTTAAAATCCAACCTCATTTTAATTTCTACCAAGTAACTATTATTGGTATAGGAAAAAAAATTTAAGTGAATATCTTGCAATTTTTTCAATTTTTGTCTCTGTACTTGGGCACAATTTGCACACCAAGGAATTTTGAAACCTAGTCCTCCTTCCATAAGCAAGCCAGTATTCTTCAGATTACTATATCAGAAAAATGCACTAGTTAACAGGTAACATCTCTTATGTCATGTAATTCCCCAGAAATTCTTACCTATTTTTACACACACAAAAAACAACTATATGTCAGTTGGTTATTAATAATGCAGAGCTCAAATACATATTCATATCCTAAAGGCAAAATTCAATTAATTAGTACTTCTGAAAACCCTATCAGATAGGACTGACTGGCTATGTGATTGTTTTCAGTTTTACAAATATATGACAGCATTTGGCCAGAACTCATCTACTTTTCTTTTCCTTCTTTTGGAGCACTGACATCAGCTCTAATGAAGCAATATATGCAATGTATAATATGTGCTGAATTGTGGAGTAGAGACTAAGTTTTCCCAATAGGGCTGTTGAAACCAAAATATGAGTTTTCATCATCATTAGGCAATCAGTCCATTTGCCTTAAGAGATTAAAAATCTTATATAAAGGGAAGCAAATATCTGTGTGCATTTAAATTGCATTTTCTACTATATTTATTATGCTAAATGAAGTCTTATTTTCTTTGGGAAAAAATCAATATCATCTTACAGACTTCGATTACATTATTAACTGTTCCTAAAACAAGTCTCAAATTAGAGATTTAAGCTTTAAATATTTTTGGATTTCTCTTGGAATCATTTTTGTTTTTGCTGTTTTTCTGATGTGCCACACTACATAGCTTGATTATTCAGAGTATATTTGGTTCTGCCAAATATACATATGATCAACAAATAATGTAGTTTTAATAAAATTTCCTAGTAAAGAAGAAATTGCTGTGATTGCTACCCTCTCGTAGGTTTTAGGAATCCTTCCTATACACACTATTGCAGATACATCTCTCATCATTTTTTAATGTTTCATTTTAAGAATAAAATTCTAGAAGAATGAGACACAGCTCTATATAATAGGTTATATGCATCAAAAGAAATGACTTTTAGATTAATTATTTTATAAAAGTAAATAAAATTTTTATGTCTGCACATCAAGAAGAAAATATACTACTTTAAGGAAATATCTTTTTGTTTGGTTTTGAAGACATGGCTTGGTGGAGGGAAAGAAATCTTCACAGTTTCAATCACTCAACTGGTAAACAAGTGTTTAAACTGCTGAGTTCTCTGAAGTAAGTGAAAAGAATTCGGTGTGCCTTGATGAGTTTACTACACCTTATACTGAAAAAGAAAACTTGCAAATAGTGTCAAACACTATTTAAAGAAATTCATTTCATTTTGATGATTATGTATTGTGAATTATATTATACATCTGGCATGTGCATATTCTCAAAGGGCTATTTCTGAGTTGGCTATGTTATCAACATCTTACTAACTGATTTATGTAAAAAGAATATGGAGGTATGTATTTGAGATTTGTTTGGTCTTATTTTGAATTTGAATCATCCCAGGCTTAATAGACAAAGGAGATGGAGGATATTTTGCCACATTGACATAGGACCATAGTTTGGTAGCACTGGGTACCCCTTACCTAAGAAGCCATGTCTTTGGAACATCATTGTATTCTTGAAGGAGCTAGTGAACATATTTGTTCTTTCTTCTCTAAACCCTGACATTTTACCTTATGTTTAGCATAAATTTATATTCAACAATATTTTTGAAATAATTGAAGTATGTAAAAGAAGTAAAGTATTTCAGGATATTAAAAGAATACATGGTGAGAATTGTACATTGTTCTATTAACTTTTTATAAGTTTCATGATTCCATACAAGTCATGAATATAATTAATAATTACATATTTAAAAAAATCCATTTTGATATTTGCCTTATTACTGCCGGAAATATGAAGGAGATAATACATGTTTTAAATGTATGGCTTCCATTTCTATCATTGGTTTAGTTTATATCTCCTGTGAGTTACCTAATTACTTTAACTTAGATAAAATTACACTTAAGATTATTAATAAAAGCAGAATTCAAAATTCAAGGGAAGTGTGGAGAAAAATAATGAAAACACATGTGTGGTCTATGATAAGTAGCATGAGGTTTTATGATGATGAAAGTAACTGTAGATATAATTGTTTATTTGATAAAGTTGTTTAGGTAGAAACTTTTGACTTTAGTTTATGGATCTAATAATATTAAACTTGTTCAGAATTCTACTATGGTAAATATAATTGTTAATATTGCTTCCTTTCTCCTGCCAAGTTTCCAGTTTAGGTGTAAAACAAACTTGAAGATTATGGTATTTTAAATTTCTTCATCTTGAAATCCAAAACATTACTTAATGCACCAGAGCTACATGATAATTACAATTGTTTTAAGATTGGGAATCCTAATTTTTAAATTATATTGGTGAACATAATAACAGTTTTCAGGCTTCAATGTATTTATTTTTATTAATGTATTTTGAACTCACTCACATTTGGAATTTCATCAAAACCTGAAAGATGCTTTTGGTGTTGGAAGAGGTGTCTGGGTGTTAGAGAATTTCTTTTTGGGGTGAAAGTAGATGCATGATACGTTTCAGATGCTTCTCATCTTAACATGTACTTTTGTACTTTTTTCCCTCATCTCTTGAGTGAATTTTTTAAATTATTTATGATACAGTAATGTGGCATAACCTAAAATTAATTTCTTTAACTTTATGGAACAATTTTTAAGGCATTTAATCTTTTGGGGCGCCTGGGTGGCGCAGTCGTTAAGCGTCTGCCTTCGGCTCAGGGCGTGATCCCGGCGTTCTGGGATCGAGCCCCACATCGGGCTCCTCTGCTGGGAGCCTGCTTCTTCCTCTCCCACTCCCCCTGCTTGTGTTCCCTCTCTCGCTGGCTGTCTCTCTCTGTCAAATAAATAAATAAAATCTTTAAAAAAAAAAAAGGCATTTAATCTTTTTAATACTTACCATAGTATTATCTTTTGGAATCAGAGATGGGGAAAAAGAAAAAGAAAATTGATTATATAACTTTGTATATGCTTTAAAAATGCCTACAAATTCTGTGCTTAAAGAAAGGAAAAAAGAGGAGGAAATATGTATTTTTCAAAGTGCACAGAAATTTTCAATGTGTTTAATACTGCAATAAATTAATTGGGGTATGGAGTATGATTAATACATCTGACGATCAAAAAATATAGAGCTAAGGGAGGGTAAGTGTTGTAATCAGCACTGTGTAGTATATAACACTGATGAATCACAGACCTATACCCCTGAAACAAATAGTACATTATATGTTAATTAATTGATTTTAAATTAAAAAGAGCTAAGAAAATTGAATAAGCAGAAACTCTCTAAAAGTCACCCGGTTTGTAAAAATGTTGATTAATTTCTGATCATACGGTTTGTTATCTGAAAGTTACCAGATTAAGGTAATTTTGTTTTCCATTCATTTTGGGGAGAAAAATCAAAGTAGTGTACAGTATGGATACTTTACTTGGCTGGGGAAAGGGTCTGGAGGCAATTCAACTCATTTAATAATATTTTATTTTCTATTAAAAGGCAGTCATTGTCTTTACATGGAATCTTTAGATATGATCTACTCTGATATTTTGATTAAACGATGAAGAAAGCAAATCAAAGTGTTGAAACAGGCTTTATACTTTCTGGTCTTTTCCAATATGGTCACGTGGACACTTTCCTCTGTGTTGCCATTGTAATCCTCTTTGCAGTGGCTCTGATGGGAAATATCATACTGATCCTTCTCATTCGACTGGACACCAGGCTCCACACACCAATGTACTTTCTACTTAGTCAGCTCTCCTTCATGGATATAATGAACATTTCCACCACAGTGCCCAAGATGACCACCGACTTCCTGTTAAATAGTAAGACCATTACTTTTTTAGGCTGTGTGATTCAAACCTTTTTGTTCATGGTCCTTGGTGCAACTGAAGCCCTTCTTCTTGGTTTCATGTCTTATGATCGATATGTGGCCATCTGTCATCCTTTACGCTATCCTGTACTCATGAGCAAGAAGATCTGTTGGTTCATGGTCACATGTGCATGGACGAGTGGTTCTATCAATGCTTTAGTACATACATTGTATGTATTTCATCTTCCATTTTGTAGATCATGGGTCATCAACCACTTTTTCTGTGAACTTCCATCTCTATTACAACTGGTGTGTCAGGACACTTCCACATATGAGTACACAGTCATTCTGTGTGGCCTTATTATTCTGCTGTTACCATTCATGGCCATTCTAGCTTCCTATGCCCGTGTACTAACTGTGGTGTTCCAGATGAGCTCAGGTAAAGGGCAAAGAAGAGCCATTTCCACTTGCTCCTCTCACCTGATTGTGGCAAGCCTATTCTATGTTACTGGTCTCTCCACCTATACAAGGCCACACTCCTTGCATTCTCCGGAAGAGGATAAGGCAGTGGCAGTGTTTTACACCATCATCACACCTCTTCTGAACCCATTTATCTACAGCCTGAGAAATAAGGAGGTTATGGGGGCCATGAGAAGACAATTGGTAGAGTGTGTATTTGTACACAAAATGTCATCTTAGGAGCCCCTAGTAATTGATAATGAATAACATAGAATATTTGTTTGGAATACTGTTCTAGAATATGTAAACTCTAAGAAATACATATCAAAGAAATAAATTGATAAATATCTTGATTCCTCCTGGTTTCAGAATGGATTAATCATACATGTTGAAACTGGACTAATTTCCAAACTGGAAGCTGGAAAAATTTGTCATTGTCAACATCATCTAGCTTCTAAAGCAATAGGTTTCATTCCTGATAACTTAATTTTGCACCTCACAACAAATATTTTGTAATGTGTTTCTTAATATCTGAAATGCAATGAAAAGGAAATACAACTGACTCAAACACAGAAAATTAAAAGGATCTGTGTAAAAAATATACTGTCATGTAGAGCAGAGTAGATAACTCACTCATTCATCTGTTCACTCAACTGCTTTAATGTTTTAACTATGTGTGTGGCACTGCTGCAGGCATTGGTGATATTTAAGTAACGAAAGATTAGAACCCACAGAAGACTTTGAGCTCATTAAGTTTGCATTTCAGTGCAGGGAGATGTAACATTAATAAAATAAATATGAATAATTTACAGCATGTCTAAAGTAGTAATTAATGGGATAATTAATGGATATTGGGAAAGGGTAAGCCAGAGTGTTTTGTAATTTTATTTAAAAAAATAGTCCAACAGGGACAAATATGAGAGTGATAATTGGTCAAAATTTTAACTGAGATGAAAAAAACATTTCAAATGGGTATGTCATAAAGAATGTTCTGGGCATAAGAATAAGTAAATAAAAAAAATATTTTGAAGAGAGAACCTGATTCACAGGCACAAAAAATAAAAGAATAAATTGTTGGACTTTAGGAAATGAGTAGATTTAATGGAGTCTGAATTTGAAATGCAAGATTGACCACTATGAGAAGTTTATTTTGTAATCCAAGAAAACTGGCAACCATTGCTGTGCTTTCAAAGACAATTGAAATGGGCAATTATGAGACATTACAGTAGTACAGTTGTCAAAAGATTCTATCTTGGAGCAAAGTGGTAATGGCAGACAAGCAAGAAGTGGCCAGCTTCTGGAGATGAGTAGAAAGCAGACCTTTGAGGCTTGTTGACAGAGACAATGCAGAATGTGAGGGAATCATGAGAACAAAGAATTGGGCTGAAATCTTGGAAGAAATACTATAAGTGAGAAATCATCATTATTACTGTGGAGGAAAACCATAGGAGCAACATTTCCATTGTTGATTAGCCCCTCCCTTCTACTTTGGTCATCATTCAGCTTTCCATCAACACTGACAGAAGCTCTTATTAATCGACTCCAACAAAAGTTTCTCTTGTGCAACTGGCTTCTTTTGAGGTGCAACCTTAAAAATGCAAGCATTAATGCTATTGTTTTTATTGCTAACATTCCAATGTATGAATATATTTTTCTTTCATTGGGTCATTTGATATTTCCAGATGTTATGAATTTAAAAAAATGCTATAACACTCCCTATACAAAAGTTTTCTTTTGAGCATGTGTACTCAATTATTTTAGTATATAATAAGGAATAATGTTGTTTGGTCATAGATAAGGTGCATGCTTAATAAGACAATTGAATTGTCATATTAATATTAAATATTCCGAAAGGAATACATAAAGACTCCTTAGTGCTTAAGTACTGGTGTAAGTAATGCAGTGGATTGGTGCTTCACTTAAAATACTTCTGTGAAATCTCTTAGAGACTCATTGACATGTTTGTAACCATTGTCAATGATTTTCATAACAGTTTCAATTGTCTTAGAACACTCATTCTTGCTCCAAAATAAATGATATTATTTGTTCCATGGACATCTTTCTTTATTTAATCCATTTATGATATAATGTGCACCTCTACACCTGACATGAATCCAATAATTAAAACAGCACAATTATTAGATCTCTTCAGAGCTCTATCCTCTCTTCATACCTTCATTGTTCTGAATTTCTAGACTATCATTGTCTTGCTATAATCCGGTATTACCACATATACATTCATAGAAAAGTATAAGTGTTTACTATCAAGGTTTGAACTGTATACAAACATTTTATGGTGCAGGGTTTTTTTTTAAGAACTTTTCTGCAGTTGATAGTATTTTACTGTGGGCTATAGTATTTTACTGTTAGATAATATACTTTTTTATAACTTTAAAATATTTTTTTAACTTTCAGGTTGATGGAATATAGATTATTTTCAGTTTTTGCTGTTACATTTGTGCATTTATGAGTATATATATATATCCCCTGCTTCCCATGGATAAGAGTTTACACTGCATATAATCTTTTGACTGGAATTGCTGGTTCATAAGTCAAAACAATGGTCATGGTTTAGGAATTATGCCAAGTGATTTCTAAAATGGTAGCGATTTATATCTGTGAGATATATACATGCTATTTCAATGATCGACATCTCTGAGATTCAGATTTGTCAGTTGAGACATCTTAATTCTTAGCAATTGAATGGATCTAAATACTATTTAATTTTGAACGTTTTAATTGTTTTAAATGTTTTATACAAGTGAAATTTTGTGTTTTATATAAAATATTTTTTGGTATTCATTTGAATTCCAAATTTCCTTCAATATGAAGAAGAAAAATAAATACATCTGTGTAAGAAATGAAAATATGTTCTTTACTCTTTAAATTATCAGCTGGGGTCCCTAAAACAAAAAGACACATGGGCTAATGTAAAAAAAGCATACAAATATTTAACAAGCATTTTATAGGACACAGTGGTCTTAATAATTAAATGAAGTCCTCTAAATGTGGTTAAATTCAATGATTTTTTATTAGGCTTAGTGAAGAGTAGATGGTCATGAAAAATACAAAGGACCACAAGGGTGTGAGCTAAATACAGCTAACTTGGGGAAACCTAGCAAGTTATATTTCTCTGGGTATCCTGTAGTTTTGTAGATCAGGTTGTTCCTTTCTTCCATGTACAATGAGGGCACTTCCCACACAAAGGACTTACAACAAAAAAGGTGCAACAAAGGACCTTTTTTTGTAATTCAAGTATGTTAACATACAGTGCTATGTTAGTTTTAGGTGTACAATATAATGATTCAATAATTGTATACATTTCTAAATGTTCATCAAGATAAACATACTCTTCATCTTCTTTATTTCTTCTACCCATCCTCCCACATATCTCCCCTGGCAACTACCAGTTCATTGTCTCTATTTAAGAGTCTGTTTTATCTTTCTTTGTCCCTTTTTCTACTTTACTTTTGTTTGGTTTTGTTTGTTTGTTTCCTAAATACCATTATGAATGAAATCATGGTGTTTTGTCCTTCTATAACTTATTTCACTTGGGATCATGCCCTCTAGGCCCATCCATGTTGTTGCAAGTGGGAAGATTCCATTCTTTTTTCATGGTTGACTCATATCATTTATATACATATATGTACATATGTATCTATATCTATATCATCTATCATATATCAATCATCTATCTATCTGTCATCTGTCTATCATCTATCTATCATCCGTCTGTCATCTATCAACTTATCTATCTATACCACTTCTTTATCCATTCATTTATAGATGGATAGATCGTTTACTTCCATATCTTGGCTATTGCAAGTAATGTTGGAATAAACACAGGTACATATACCTTTTCAAATTAGTGTTTTTCTCTTTTTGTTGTGTAAATACACAGTAGTGGAATTACTAGATCATATGGTCATTCCTTTGTGGGGGAAGGGGGATCTGCATACTGTTTTCCACAGTGGTTGCACCAAGTTGCATTCCAGCCAACAGTGATGAGGGTACCTTTTCTCCATATCCTCCTCAACACTTGTTATTTCCAACCTTTTGCATACTAGCCATTCTGACAGTTATATGGTGATATCCTTTAGCAGTTTTAATTTTCATTTCCCTGATGGTTAGTGATGTTGAGTATCTTCTTATGTGTATGTTGGTTATCTGTCTTGTTTGGAAAAATGTTTTGATTTGTATTGTCCTGATATTAGTGATGTTTAGCATCTTTTCGTATGACTTTTGACTGTCTGTATGACTTCTAGGCAAAAATATTATTCAGATTCCCTGTTCATTTTTAATCAGATTATTTGTTTTTAATGGTGTTGAGTTGTATGAATTCCATACATATTTTGGATATTAACCCTTTATTGATGATATCATTTGCAAATATCTTCTCCCATTCGATAGATTGCTTTCTGTTTGTTGATGGTTTCCTTTGCTCTGCAAAAGCTATTTGTTTTGGTGTAGTCCCAATAGTTTATTTTACTTTTGGTTCCCATGCCTGAGGATATGTATTTAGAGAAAATGTTAAAAAACAATGTGAAAGAATTTACTTTTCATTTTCTTTTAAGAGTTTTATGGTTTCAGGTCTCACATTTAGGTCTTTAATCCAATTGGAGTTTATTCTTATATATGATATGAGAAAGTGGTCCATTTTCATTCTTTTGCATGTAGATGTCCAGTTTTTCCAAAACCATTTGTAAAAGAGCATGCCATGTCTCTATTGTATGTTTTTGCCTCTTTTTCCATAGATTAATTAATTATTCTATGGTCATCAAAGATATTGGCCTATAGTTTTGTTTACCTTTTTTATTTATTTTTCTAGTGCTTAATTGTTTTCTGATTTTTTGAAGATTATTTATTTATTTATTTGAGATAGAAGGAGAGAGTGAGCCACAGGAGTGGTGTGAAGGGCAGATGAATAGGCAGAGGGGAAGGAGAAGCAAACTTCCTGCTGATCATGGAGCCCTTCCTGGGGCCTGACCCAGGACCTGAGACAAAGTCAGTTGCTTAACCAACTGAGCCACCCAGGTGGCCCTGTGACTGAGCACCCCTGTAGTGTTTTATTATTTTTTCAGGATTTTATTTATTTATTTATTTATTTATTTATTTA